>NC_056727.1:1098370193-1098372693 GCF_019279795.1 Protopterus annectens | reverse complement strand
TAATAGTACACTTATTAAAGCGTATTTGCATCTTACAATCTCAGACAAGCTTACCTGGTGGTCATTAAAGCATTGCTACTTAAACACAGAGCAACAGGCCCTGCAACAACATGCATTTTCTGAATAAGAAGCATAAATCAACAGTATAAAAATATGACACAAAGCCAGAACATTCTGCAAAATCAAGGACAGATGAAAAGCTACTGTAGTACTTGTGTCTACCTTGGATGGGAGAATACTCTGCCCACTTACACTGCATAACTGCTCCTTGCTTTGCTTGGACACATCCAGAGTCACTACATGGGGGAGTGGGGTGCAACAAGTATGTCACAATTTGAAATGTCTCTAGCTGACAGTGATGGCCCTGATACATTTGTCATACCTCTCAACCTCAGAGCAATAAATCTGGACATAGCCATAAATAGAAGTGGGACAAAGGCCCAAAAATAAGGACAATTTTTAAATATTGCTCTTATAAACTTAGAAAGATAATAGAATAGTAGGTCTTGGAGTAGTATGACTTTTCTGAAGGGTATGAAATCTGAAACTCAAATGTCTGTCATTATTTTCTAACTTCAATCTTTAATGATTTGCCACTAATCTGCCAGAAAACCGCAATTTTATGAAAAATGGACCAAAAATGTGATGCAAAAATATAAAATAGCCATGCAGTACAGCTGGGAACCTGTCAAAGATGGGACACTTTTTTAATATTAGTACTGTTAGCTTGACCAGCTGACAAAATAAGAGAATCTACATGAATTTCTGAAATTAAAAGTATTCTATTACTCCGATCATTACAATTATTTATTAAATGTACACCCTCCACATTTTCTTCCAAATTTGTCATTTTGCGGAGGGATTATTAGGGGGTGAGCAAAATTTTGAGTCAAAATTGGGTATAGTTAAGAGGTTTGGATATATGTAATTCTATAAAGTGATTTATTTGCTCGTATCTCTCAACCTCTTAATGCAGGAAATCTGGACAAGGCCAAATATATTGGGGGAACATTCAAACAGTACTAAAAATTGCTCTTGTATAAACTTAGACAATTGACAGAATAACAGGTCTTGCTTTAGCGTGCATTTTTCTGAAGGGTATAAAGTCTGAAACTCAATGTGTGTCATTTTTTAGTGACTACATTCCAAAATGATTTACCAGAAAATCACAAATGATATGAGGAGCAAACCAAAAATAAGCAAAAATCTATTCATTCTGCAAAAATCTGGACAGTTGAAAGCTATAGTTCAGCCGGGGCTGAGTTTGCTGTCCTTCCCCCGTCATAAAATCATGGTCGAATGGGGCTTCCCCCTTGCAGCTTTTCCAATGTCCCATTACTTGGCTATTTCACCCCATTTACCATAAACACTGTAATGTGCATACTGCTTTATTTCTACAATGATTTGGATTTCATTTAAAAGTTTTATTTTACATTTTACAGCATAAACACTAATAGGCATCTGCTAAACAAAGCAATGCAGTTTCACAATGAAAATAGACTTATAATTAAAACTTCTCTGCCCCTGAAACTCACATTCATTGAAACAGAATCAAAACCCACATTCAAAGAAAATACATCTGGCCAGTGGCAGATAAAGATTAACTTTGGGCTGTTTCACATCATAGGCCCCTTGCACACGAAACATGCATGCGTTCTTTGATACATCTTCCTGATTGTATTAAATTATATTCCTTGTATAATACAGTACAGTTGTTAGAGGCATTTTAAATTTATTGTTTTGAACATTTTTCCAGTAAACAATGAAATGCATGCACCAATAATGAAAATAACTGCCCAATTCAGAACATTTCCATTATAAAATTTACTCAAACTTCTACAATCCATCAGTATCTGTAAATATGCACAATCTCTGCAGAAGTAAAAGTCATCTAAATAATTCCACATTAAAGAGATCTGTAACTAAGGAAGATGTTGCTGCTAGCACACAACTTTATATTTCATTGTTTAACCTACAAATAAAGTGCCTGTTGTTCTTGAGGAATAAATTGCCTATGCTACATTAAAAATGATAATCTAGTAATATTGCAATAGGGAATGGATGGCAAACTGATAGGTTCATCGTTACTAGGTATCACTGCCAAAGAGAACATTCTCAGGATTGCAGCATCCACCCCCTTTAAAAGTGCAGCACAGTACAGTAATGCATCTATATACTGTGGAAATAGAACCCACCGTATTCTACATCAAAAGCAAGTATAGTATCTGTTGTGCTATTAACATGAGCAGACACCACATAAGCAGCACTAAACTTCTCTTCAAGGTTTCAGCTCCTTGTAAAATGCACTTGACACTCAACTGTATCTCTCAACTTTGAAGCACAAGAAATCTGGAAAAAAACTACATTTATTGGGGGGGAACAAAAGCCCCAAAACTAGGGACAATTTTTAAACATTGCTTGCATAATCATGGAAAGTTGCTAGAATAAAATGCTGTGTTACCACCATGCATTTCACTGCCAAGTCTTGAACCCAGGACCC
>NC_056727.1:1098197693-1098365193 GCF_019279795.1 Protopterus annectens | reverse complement strand
AGCATATTCCATATACTTTTAATGTTGTTCCACTTCACATTATAGTCACTTTCACTTATAACACTTGACATAGTGTAGCAGATATTAATATTTATATGTATGAGGGTTGAGACACTCATAGTGCGTCAGTTATTTACCTATTTATTTATCTATGTGTTGTCCATTTATTATCACAAGTATGACTGTGGGTAAACTGTGTACTATGTTCATGTAAGTATATTTATGCTATCTTTACTGGCATGGTCTTCCCATTTAATTAGCACATTTACACAAGTGCCTGTATACCAAATAGCCTTGAAATTGCATTGCTTGCCCCTGTTGCTCATTACTTACCATCGCACAAACAAGTTACCCAGCAGTGCGTACCCTAGAACTACTGTGTTTGTGTAATGTGAAGTGATGAGCGACTTTTTCAAATATTGTGAAACCAAACAGTGCTCAATCTCATTAAGCACAATATGTGCAATTGGTGGGATAATATCAGGATACAAAATGCAATTGGCGGGAAATGGTCATTCTCCATTAGGCTTAATCTATGATGGGCATGTCTGGTGTTTCTAGTAAGGGAGTGTGCTTCTGAGTGCAGGAGTGGGGCATTCAGGAATCCAAAGTCATTACTGGTCTCCTAGTTAAGGAGCATGGGCCCCAGTTGTTGCAGTGGAACTATTCAGGCTCAGAATGCAAGTCTGAAGCCTGGAATAGTATTGCCAGGAATTTGACCAGTACTACAGGTATCTCCAGCACTGATGAACAATGTCAACATCATTTTAATGACCTCCAAAGGAGGAAACGGGGTACCCTCGACCATTGGATTGGGGAATTTAGTACTGGGGACACCCCACAGATGTGTAAGTATTAATTACAGTAACAAATTGTAAGAGTTAAAAGCTGAACATAGTCAAGACTGGTATTCATAATGGTATTCTGTTCTGTTTTGTCTATTTAACACAGCTGCCATGGAGTGAGCATCGAATTTCAGATCCCATGGTATGCAATTGGCAAGAATGCGAGAAGCATGTGGTATGTATGCAACAGAACAGTACTGTTACTGCAGCATGAAAAATTAAAGATGGCTTAGTTGGTATTTCATACAGTTGTATCAAATTGAGCATACATAGCTCAACTGTAAAAGAAAGTATGCATGTTTTAGTCTGCAGCACAAAGCAATAGCTCCATATTCTAAATAACAGTGAGCATGCATCTCTAAACTGTAAAAAGAAAGTCTGTAGGACAAAATGACAGTACAGTATTAGAAAGTAGTTAGTGGTTGTGGATTCAAAATCCACACATCCCAAATATACAACACTGTTAGGTTTTCATCATTATTACAGTGTAACTTCAGACCTCTATACCAGTGGCACAAATAGCCTGCTGTAAACTGCATTCAGTATAATTGGAAACTCACATATGCAATAAATGCACACATGAAGGATTGCTGGCTACAATCTGTACTATAGTGTGCATCTGCTATGAACTCACTAGTTTTAAAAGTAGTAAAGAAATTTGTTAGGAGTTTGGAGTGCTAAAAGTAAAGATAACAGAATAGAGTCTAATAATTGTTTCAATGCATTGTATATCACATAAGAAGTTACTAATGTGCTCTATTTTTCTCTCACCCTATTATCTTCTCTTTTTTATCTTTTTTGATCCCCCCCCACAGCACAGTAGGGTAGGCCTGCCCCACAAAATCCTCCTGCCACCACTCCACCGGCTACAGCACTGCTGCCCAGCATATCTGGTGCGTGAACTGGCAGCATCCCCTCTGCTGCCCCTGACTACCTGACTCCTCAGGTAGTTCTGCCCCAGAGGATAAGTCTGTGGTTCTCTGCAGGAGCAGTGGTGGAGATGGTGACTTTATTACCTGAGAGAAACTGCCAGAGATGGTGCATAGTGTTGTGTGCCACACTGTGGGTGCACTCCTATGCTGGATGGAGTGCCTGCTCTCCATCCTAGTTCAAAATACCCAAAGCAGATGCAGAAATTGGGCATTGCAACCAGCGGCACAGTGAGGTAACAGTGATGACAGTTCAGTGGTTGAGGACACGATGCTCACTGTCACCTAGCTTGACGTACACAGGACCTCGATTTCCCCACCCTGTTCCCAGGTATGGTGTCCACCCACCTCTCTTCACCATTGCTGTGCCTTGTCTTGCATGTTTTGTCTGTCTGCCATTGCTTCCTTACCTGACCCAGACATATCTACTGAATAGCACAAGGATACACAGATGTCAGACACTGCAGCCATCAGTACAGTGAGGTAACAGTGATGACATTCCAGTGGGTGTGTTATTCAGTGCATGATGGAGAGCACTGTCCCCATCCAGTGTAGATATGTAACTGCATGATGTACAATCCTACACAACAACCCTGGCAGTTAAACATGGGTGATAAAGACACCACCTCTGCCACTGTTCCTGAAGGGAACCACTGGCCTATCCTGCAGGGTAGAACTACCTGAGGGACCAGGTAGTGCAGAGGCAGCAAATGTGGTTATACAAGGTTGCATCCCAGACATGCTGGGCCTTGGTGACGTAGCCAGTGGAGTTGGGGCAGGTGGATCCTGTGAGTCAGGTCTACCCCACTGTGCTGTGAGAAAAAAACAAATTAAAAAAAGAAGAGAGAATATAAGGGCTGGGGTGAAGAGAGAAGATAAGGGCTGGGGTGAGAGAAAAAAATGGAGAACATTAGTAACTTCATATATGACATACAAGGCATCAACATAATTATTTGACTCTTTTCTGTTACCTTAACTTTAAAGACTACCAACACCTAACAAATAAATGTTTTACTGTTAGGACTATACAACTCATAACAGATGCACACTATACTACAGATTGCAGCAAGCAATCCCTGATGTGTGCATATATTGCACATATGCATGATCCAGTTATACTGATTACAGTTTACAGCAAGCCATTTGTGCCACTGGTTTAAAGGTCTGACATTACATTGCAATATTAATGAAAACATAAAGTTATTATATAATTGAAAAATGTTGTTTTTGAACCCACAACCTTTGACTGCTGTCTAATACTGAACTGTTGCTTTGACCTACAGACTAATGCATGCATACTTTTCTTTTTTCATTAAGAGATGCATGCTCAGTTTGATATGACTGTATAATACACCATAAAGGTGCTTTTACTTTTAATCCTACAATAACAGTACTGTTTGTATGCATACATACCACATGTGTCTCGCATCTGTGCCAATCTCGTGGCATGGGTTCGCGCATTCCGTTCTTGGTCTGTGACAGCTGTGGAAAAAACAGAACAGAACAGAATACCATTATGAATATTAATCCTGACTATATCCAGCTTTTAACTGTTACAAATAGTATCTGTAAGTGATACTTAGATATCTGTTGGGTGTCCACAGTCCTATATTCCTTGATTCAATGGTCAAGGGTATCCAAGTTCCTCATCTGGAGGTCTCTGTAGTGATTTCTACATTGTTCAATAGTGCAGGCAATACTGGAAGCAATGTACAAGCCTGGACAAGAATATTCTGTGCATCTGAGTTGTAATCTGAGCCACAATAGTCCCTCTGCAATAGTCTGGGCCCATGTTCATTCACTAGGAGTCCAACAAATACTTTGGACACCTGGACACCCCATCTTTGAGCACAGAATCTCAAAACTTCTCCACGGATGTCTGCCATGCCTACCACAGATCAAGACCAATGTAGTATGATGTTTTCCCACCAATTACAGGTCTCATGCTTTCTAAAAATGCACACTTTTTGGTTTTGCAGCATTTGAAAATGTTGAGAATCACTTACCATTGAGCAAACATGGTACTCGAGAGTGTGCACTGACAGTTAACATGTTTGCATGGTGGCCAATAGTATTAATTGAAAGCTTCTAGTTGATGTCTGTGGCTGTCTGGGTCCTGTCTGCTATCTGGGTGGTCCATTCATCCAATTTGTGCATTGTGCTCTATGAGCAAACCAGATGAGCATAGCCAAACCAGTTTGTGCTAAGTGGCACATCACACAGTGCACCCCCCAAAAAAGAAAACAA
Source organism: Protopterus annectens (assembly GCF_019279795.1). Taxonomy (NCBI): domain Eukaryota; kingdom Metazoa; phylum Chordata; order Ceratodontiformes; family Protopteridae; genus Protopterus; species Protopterus annectens. Next base: position 1,098,361,172 of record NC_056727.1, on the reverse strand, counting down.
CTCTGAAATAGTTGAAATGAGGAAAATCAATCTATGACATACACAGTAGAATATGTTAGTACACATGAGATATGTCTACATAGGTCTGGATTTCAATACTCACTCCAATGCACCTTCAGAAAACAGGATGGGTGCCTTATCCATCTTTGCAGGAAAGAAATTAAGTAATTCTCACAAAACCAAGTCTGACTGAGTGTACACTGATATCAAGACCTAAGCTGTTATTTGTACATTTATATTTAATATATTTAGATGCAGTGCACTTAGTGATCACACAACCTGTTATGATTATTGCTTGCAAATATACAGCTCTGTCTTACCTTTCTGTGTTTCTTAGTCATTCATTACTTAGCTGACCAATATACTCAGAGACATGCAGTGTGTAAGCCAGTCTATATAATTTACCTTAAACTGTGTGAGGATATTAACTGGGAAAACAATTATATGCAGTTGTCTTGAAATGAAGGGCAGGTTGGAGGGCACAAACAAGCAAAGACTGCTCTTTTTTTTTGGCAGGGGCAAGGGTTCCTGTTTTGGCACATGCAAGGGTACATTGTTCTTTCAGGGGAGGGGGCAAGCTGAGTTACTGTTATGGCACAAATAAGGATATGCTGCTCTTGTTACTCTCCTTATCTTTCATCCTGCCTGTTTGATCTTGTGAGAGTTGTGAAGTATGAAATTTCAATGTGTCTCATTACTTTCTAACTTCTCTCTGTAATGATTTCCCATTACAAAGTATGGTGTTAAACTGAGGGCATGCAGTGATCATAAGTACTTTGGACAGGTTATGAATGTGTGAATCTTTGATGCCTGAGGCCTACTCCTTCCTAATGGAGACATACAAGTCAAATAACTTTCTGTTGTCACATATTACATTAATTTCTGTACAAATCTCCCACCTTTTTCTTGTTTATTGTACCAAGTGATGAAATAAAAGGACATGCCATAATATTATTATACAATGCAGTACATGTTCGGGACTTACCTTTTAAATGTAGCAGTTGTCACAGTATTAGTTCAGGGATGACTATGATGTAAACAGTACACAGCCAATTCATGTGGAGGTACAGGCTCTGAATCTGAACTGAGGCCAGCAGAATCTGAGTTGAGACTGTCAGAGGGTGCAGAGTTCCTGTAGTGTGTCCTTGTCCACCTTGTAGCACTCTACAATGTCCAAGTCATGTATGTTGCGATAAGTTAAATGTGGCATAAAAACTCTTCTCCATCTCAGTCTAGTCCTGCAGCCTCTATCACATACAAATGGATTAAAGCAGCAGCATCAACTCCTAATATTCTCTCTGTGTAGACTTTCTGTGTCTGTATTCCACAACTTTTGAAATACGCAGGAAAAGCCAGCATGGAGTCTATATGGATGCTTTATAACTCGTTGAACAGCTTCACCAGATTAGTTGATCAGCATGTAATTCAGCTGCTTATGCTGTAATTATCATATCTGAAACACAGGCTAAAACATATGAAATCCATTAATAATCTACTCCATTATAAAAAGGCAAATGTGTAGCTAGCTAAACTGATGGTGAGGACACTTGCTACATGTTTGCAGGACTTCAAAGAAGTGTATTTCTTAATAAGATATCTTTACAGAGGAGTATTGAACCCCAGCAGGTATGCTTCCATTTTGTTACCTACATAATGCATATGATGAAATATATTTATAAATAGTGTTAAGCAAAGGTTTTTACATTTTTATCTGTATGCAGTAGTTAGAAGTGTACTGATGGCATGGCCTTGTTTGTCAAGCTATTTCAGAGGTACACATGATTGACAGTACATGAAAATAGAATGCAGTGTGATAAATGCATACAAATGTTTCAGGGCCAAGTCCTTTGAAAGCACTTTTAAGCATTTCAAATATGTTTTATTAGCAACATGGTTCATTTGCCCATTCTTTTTTGGGCGGGGGAGCAAAGAAGAGTTATTGTTATGTCACAAACTAGAATGGACTGTTCTTTTGGGGGGAGCATAGCTGAGTTACTGCTATGGCACAAAGATATGCTGCTCTTCCTACTCTCCTTGTTTTGCATCCTGCCTGTTGTTAGTTTTTCACATTTGTAGACTGTTTTATGTTTTAACAGTGGATAATACTGACTGGCTACCATTATCATTTTATCTGCAAACACTTTGTATTTGTGTGATACTTATGTGCATTATCATTCTGTTGTCTTTTAGGGCACAAACAATGCCAGTGAGGTGGAAACCCCATTCAGTGATGCAGAAAACATCATTGTTGACTCTGTCCACCAACATGGGACATTTTTGCTGGGAAGGAGTTGGCCCAGTATGGCAAACAGGCTACAATTGTTTCAGGAAATTGTTAACATCAATTCTATGGCCAGCAACAACTGAACATATAAACAGGGGTGCCACAGGGCCACTGACATGGTTACCACTGCACAAAAGTGAGCAGCTGTAGTTGCCCGAGACCAAAGGGTAACTGGGGGAGAGCCTGCTACAGAACCACATATTACCCTTAATGAAGAGTTCTTGGTAAATATCCTCCATCATGATAGCTCACAACAGATCAGACACTCTTTCTGAGTCCCAAGAGGAGCTTCCAGGTAGGCTTTGTTATATGAGCAGTTGAATACATTCTGTTGTATAGTGAAACAATTGACATAAATGTTACTTCTGTGTCACATGTCTTTTTTGGGGGGATTATAAGCTTAGTTTGGAGTTTTCAGCCATATTCTTGCTGAAAGTAGAGTTAAGGCAGATATAGACACATATGTGTATTACCCCCTATCTTGCTGTTAAATGTAATGATGTTGCCATTACCTCTTGCTTAAATACTTTCAGGACCATCAAGAATCCAACAAAATATGCGTCCTGCAGATTGTAAGCCAAATAAATTTATGTCAGTACTGCAGATCAATTTAAAGAAATATCATAATGTGTTATTTTGGGCCTGTTGTGTGTATTGCCTGGAATAGTGGGACCACTGTTAGGTGTTTAGCATATATTGCACCATAGTAGTGCAGAGATTAATGTATTCCTGTGTTTCTTCCTTCTTATTACAGATGATCATGATAATGGGAGTGTGGTCTTTGTGCCACCTGATGTCAGTGTTTCAGCAGATGCTGATGATGATGGTGGCCAAACTGAGGCACAGTCAGGGGGGTGCAGAGCTTGAATCTGACACAGAGGTTGATATCCAGCCACATCCTTCATTTTCTCTGGACACAGACAGTAGGCCAATGCCTACCCAGTCCACTGAGCTCACAGATGTGAGCAGGCAGAGGACAAGGACATTGATCAGGAAAGTGTGGCTACTGCGGCTTCAGTGTCTGTTGACTCTGGCCATAGCCAAAGTGTGGGTTTCATGCCATGTGGGAGAGCTGATAGGGATACTTAGAGGGGTCCTGCTGTCCTTCATCCACCTGGTGCAGGTGTCTCTTCCCATGTAACTCAATGTATGTCTAGGGCTGTCATGGAGGCACAGGTGCATTCAGATAGGCAATTCAGACAAATGCTCAGGGATGTACATGTGGCATAGTCTGAAACACATGACTGCCTCCACTGTGTTGCCAGTGCAATGGATTGGATAAATGGCACATTGGAAAGAGCAGTGTCTGAGATGGAATGTCTGCTGGGAGGTGAACAACGTCTTCGTGGGCATAGGTCAGTCATAGCATCTGATGATAGCCAGTGTGGCCCCACCTGATCATGCTCCCGTAGTGGTAGTATGTCCAACTGCTGTGTCAGTGAGTGTGCTCGGGATGTGGCAGGCCATGTAGTCATGGTCCTGGACATTCCTATGAAGGAAGCACTTCAAATAGAAATCAGTCATGTTCAGGTAGCAGCACTGCATCTGATCTTGGGCATGGAGGTGCCAGTGCAACTCCTGGTGGAGCCAGTTCTCCTGGTCAGGGGACACAACAATGAACTGCCAGCTCTACTATGCACACCTCACACCTGTCCGACATACCAAGACATAGAGTTAGCATTGAATTTGGCTGTGTTTATGCAGACTAGCACACAACACTTTCACATGGAGGACCCCTACAGACACACACACACACACACACACACACACACACACACACACACACACACACACACACACACATACAACAGTTACAAGGTTCAGCCTACCTTCTTCCCTTTCTTACTCACACACATTCACCAACCTTTTGTGTCAGCCTAGGTCTCCTGCCACCCCACACAACACCCTGTGCAAGTGATGATAACAGTGCCATATCCCTGTCTTCTCTCTTTTGGATTCAGGGATATAAAAGCTTTGTGTCTGATCCACAAGGTACATAGCTGCATTAATGCTTAGTATATCGGCATTTATGTTGTTGAACTGATAATTGTACCTATCATTTACATTTGCTTTGTCAAGTTATACAATGGATAGCATCATCATTTCACTACTTTAAAGTGTATTATCTTGTAGGGGTCGTGCAGTTAGAAACTACAATGTGTCTCATTGCTTTCTAACTTTTCTGTTTAATGATTTTCTAGTACAAATGTATGTTGCAAATCATAAGTCACGCCATCCCATTCTCAGGACTGTATGACAGCACTTTAGTCAAATTTCATCAGAACAATAATACAGTATAATGCTCTCTTTTGCATGTATCTCACCAGACACATGCAGCAGCTAAACAGACCTCAGGGCTTTATCAAGATAACACAGGGCCTACAAACCATGCCATGATGTATGTGGACAGATTAAAAGACATGTCACTGTAATCTGTCTGGCATCGGATGAAGTTACATCTGCCTGGACTCCAGGCCTGTGTCTGATTATGCCTTGGTGGGATGACTGCATAAGCAATAATCTGATATAGCTGATGACATCAGAATTGTCTTTTGAGTATATGGTAATAAAAGTGACCCACATGCTGGTGTAACATGCTCTCCGTAATATAAAGTAACTTACACACACACACACACACACACACACACACACACACACACACACACACACACACACACACAGAGTTGATTGCAGTGAGAATAGAACCTCTACCTATCTAAGTGCCCAGACTACAGAACGCAGTACTTAATGCAAGTGCCACAACACACATTTGACTTTCACGTGGCTGCAGGTCAACTTATAGTGGATGACATCAGCAGTGCAAGTTGGAAAGAAGAAGTTGAGAGGCCTGTGTGAAATGGATCTGAAGGCAGTGCAATTATCAAAATACTGATAAGCCATGATATTGGAGAAGTAACTATAGGATAGCACATCTACTCTGATGACTAGAGACACACACACAACAAGTTGACTGAATTGAGAACAGAACGCCTACCTATTTAAGTGCACAGACTGCAGAACACAGTACTTAATGCAAGCACCATGACACAAGTTTGATTTTTACATGACTGCAGGTCAGCTTATAGTAGATGACATCAGCATTGCATGTTGGAAAGAAGAAGTTGGGAAGCCTGTCTGAAATTGATCTGTAGGCAAGTGCAGGTATCAAAATACTGGTAAGACATGCCATTGGAGATGTAACTATAGGACAATACATTTACTCTGCTGACTAGAGAAAATGCACACCAAGTTGACTGCAGTGAGAACACAATCCTACCTAAGGGCACAGACTTCATGTTGGAGAAAAGAAGTTGGGAGGCCTGCCTGAAATTCATCCTTAGGCAGGTACAAGTAACAAATTACTGTCAGTTTATGGGATGGGGTGGTAACTGCAGGATACATACTTGCTGTACTGACTAGACACACACACACACACACACACACACACACACACACACACACACACACACACACACACACACACACACAGGTGACTGCAGTGAGAAAATAATCCCTACCTATCCAAGTACACAGACTATAGAACTCCATATTTTACAGAAGCACTACAGCACAAGTCTGATTTATACAAAATTGCAGGTGAACGTATAGCAGATGACATCCACAGGCCATGTGGGGGACAACAGGTTGGGTGGCCTGCACAGGCAAATACATTTATAGGTTCATATGATGTCAGTAGCCTAACAGCTGTGTAAAAACACAAGTACCCTAATTGTGCATAGTTGGATATCTGAGTTTAGCAGCATGAGGTTGTGAGCATAACCAGCTGGACCTGTCCATGAGGGAGCATACAACATTATATATTAACTTTGTAGTGTGGTTGATATATGGGTGGAAAAATACTGAGACCCCAGCATTGTCCTGCTTGGTGTTAGGGGGGCAACCTATGGATGTATCATAAATATATGATGTATAGTTAGATTGTGCCCTTAGTTTGCAATGTTTCCACATGTAGTTTTATGTCATACAAAGTAAATGAACAATAAACACCAATAAGAAAGCATCATGTATACAATTCCATTGCACAGTGAACAGTAGTTTTGTGCAATGGTTAACAAAGTGTACACACATGTAAATTACACCTGTTTGAGAATAAGTATGCAATGCATAAACACAAGCTGCCTTGCTAATGTCTGACAAGCAGAATGCAGCACTGGCAAGTAATTGCATGTATAAGCAGTTGTGTATGTGTTTTTCACAAATGGTAAAGCCTTTATGGTGTAGTACACAGTATACCTGCAGTCATACATTTGATCATAAATGTAATAATACAGACTACTACATCAGTAAAAGTAATATACTGTATTCAAACCCAAGATGATGTGTATGGCAGTCCTACACTTAAACCTGTTGCCACAAGAATGTTGAGGAAACAATTGCCTGTTTTGCACTTCATTGCTGTAAACTGCAATATCACAGCAGTAAAAGAAAGTTTGCAAACTCTGTACTAGAACCCAGTACCATCTGTACTGCCAGGCAGGTTTTTACAATGGCCAAGGGCATTTATTGAATGTATCTGGTTTCTATTTTTAGTAAAAGTCAACTTTATTGTCATTCAGAATATACAACTTGTGCATCACTGAATGAAATTGTATTACTCTGTCTCAAGGTGGAGGCATTTCCACATATAGATAATGTCCAGTACAACAACTACTATTAACACATCACACATGATATTTTTAAACTCTAACTGCTATACATATTGATTGTACATACTGGAGATTTTTTCCGTGGTAGTCATTATTGCACAGTTTCTTTAAAGCTTTCATTTGTGCACAAAACTATGAATTTAAAAATCTCATTGGAGTTATTGTACAAAAATATTATTGCACAAAAAATATAAGGTATTGTCGGAATTTTCAGCATCCTTCTTTCAGAATTCAGAGTTCAACATGGTGTGGAGTTAGTGTGAGTTTAGTAGTCTAATGGCCTGTGAGAAAAAAAAACTCTTATTGAATCTGGCTGTTTTGCATCCCATAATTCAGTAGGGTTTACATGAAAATAAATAGGTGAACAGTCCATGGCCAGGATGGGTAGTGTCTCTGGTTATCTTATTGGCCCTACTGAGACACAGCAAAAGGTACATTTCTTGGATGGCTGGGAGCATAGTACCAATGATTTCCTCTGCTACCTTAACCTCTTTCTGGAGGGTCTTTTCATCTGAGGTGGAGCACATACCATACCAAGTTGCAATACTGTTGGTTAGTATACTCTATGGCGCCTCTGTAGAAAGTAGTAAAGATTGGAGAGGGGAGGTTTACCTTCCTCATCTTTTGCAAAAAATGAAGGCATTGTTGTGCTTTCTTTACAGTGGTAATAGTATTAATGCTCCATGTTAGGTCATCTGTGATATGTACCCCAGGAATTTTGTGCTTTCCACAATCTCCACTATTTCATTATAGATTGTTAGTGCAAAGTGTGTTTTATGTCTTCTTCTGAAATCAACAATGATCTCTTTGGTCTTGTTCATGTTTAGTGCGAGGTTGCTGTGTTCATACCAGATGATGAGTTGACTAACTTCCTCCCTGCAGGCTTATTTGTCATCATTGCTAATGAGACCAATGACAGTCGTGCCATCTGCAAACTTGATGATTTGTTTCAAGTTAAGTTTTGCAGTGCAGTCCTGAGTTAACAAGGTGAATAACAGAGGGCCAGAACACAGTCTTGAGGAACCTCCATGTTCATAGTGATACTCTTGGATGTGTTACTGCCAACGCATAGTCTGGTCTGTCCATAAGGAAGTCTAGTATTCAATTGCATAGGAGAGTGTTTATTCCCAGTTGGACAAGTTTCCTTATCAGATGTTGGAGGATCACCGTGTTGAAGGCAGGTCTAAAGTCTATGAACAACATTTACACATAACAATTCGTGTTTTCCATGTGGGCCATAGAAAGGTGAAGCACCATTGATATAGCATCTTCCATGGAGCAGTTGGTCAATATGCAAACTAAAGACGCAGGAAGGTTGCATGTTATATAGTCCTTGACCAGTCTCTCAAAGCACTTCATTACTACTGAATTGAGTGCTATGGGGCAGTAGTCATTTATAGGTTCATAGGTTCATAGGTAGGTACTAGGCTATTGGCCCAAGGGCCTACGTATGCCTAGCCAACAAGGTTCCCATGGCTTACACCACCCAAGAAAGTTATTTTCCTGTGCCACTGTCGAGCAGAAACACAGAAGTGATCCCCGGGGTGTATTTCCTATTCCCCATCCACTCATCAAGATTTTTCTTGAAGAGTGCTAATGAAGAACTTTGCTTGACATTGATGGGTAGCCTGTTCCAGAGTATGGTAAGTCTCTGGGACAGGAATCTATCCCTCCAGCATGTCCTGTTTATTATGGTGACAAGGTTTATGTCCCTAGAGCATGTAGCTCGGAGGGATTGGGATTTCTTTAGGTGTAGCATGTCCAACAGCTCTGGGCTTGACATAGCTTTATATGTTAGGCAGAGATCACTGCAGAGTAGGCGATATGCTATGGAGTAAAGCTGGAGTTTTTTGAGGCGGTCAGTATAGAGCATTTGTTTGAGGCCAGTAATCCTCTTTGTGGGGTACTTCTGTGGCCTTTCCAGCTGCTGCAGATGTCTTGTGAGGTACATTCTAAAAGGGGCATTGTACTCTATAATGGGTCTAATGAGTGTCAAGTAGAGGGGAACAATGACCTCTTTTTTCCTGGATGAGAACCCTTTTATGATGAGGTGTGCCACGTAGAAGGACTTCCTGACTATTGTGGCGATGTGACTATCAAAGGAGAGACTACTGTCCACCTGGGTCCCAAGGTCTCTTATCACACATTTGGTGTTAAGTAGATTGCTCCCTATGTGGTAGTTCATGGGTACAGAGTTTTTACCAAAGGGGATGACACTGCACTTTTTGGCATTGAGCTTGAGGCCATGGCTCTGACACCAGGCATCTGTCTCAGCGAGGCCCTTCTGTAGGATGTCCACATCATTTGGGGACTTGACTATGGCTCCTAGTTTGCAGTCATCTGTGAACTTCATTAGCCAAAGGCTTTCTCTGTTAGCCTGTACTTCAGAGAAGTAGATACCAAACAGGAGAGGTCCCAGGATGGAACCCTGTAGTACTCCACTTGTCACTGCTTTGAGGTCAGATTTGGAGTCTGCAACTTTTACAGTGTGGGTTCTGTCAGTGAGCCAGTTGGCAATGCATCTTGTGATGTAGGGGTTTATACCTAGTTTAGTGAGTTTAGCTATAATTCCAGAATGGGGGATGGTGTCGAAAGCCTTGGCGAGGTCAAGATAGGCTGTGTGAACCACCTTACCCTCATCTACGGCTTTGGTGACTGCCTCAAATAAGTTGATCAGGTTTAGAGGCATGATCTGCCTTTCACAAACCCGAACTAGGTGGGATCCAGAGTTTGGAGGTTACCAATGTCTTTGTTTACGAGTTCCATGATGATATGTTCCATGGCCTTGCAGACCAGGCTCGTCAGGCTAATAGGTCAATAATTCCTGGAATCAGTGGTGGCTCCCCCTTTGTGAAGTGGGATAACTGTTGCTGTGTGCCATTCAGGGGGCCCAAAGCATAATGTGAGGCTATTATTGAACATGGTCCTTAAGTGGGTACCAGTTCATTCTGAAGTTCATGTAAAACGCAGCCTGGTATGTTGTCCGGTCCCATGGATGCTGTGTTTTTGGCTTTAGAGAGTGCAGCTTCTACCTGCGTAGTTGGGATTACAGGGACTCTGCATTCTTCCTGTATAGATAGGGGTGACTGCCCCTCTCACCCCCTTTAGGGGGTGAGAGGGGGGTAAAGTTAGCACTGAACCTATCTGCCAGGATGTTGGCAATATCAGTTGGTTCTGTAATTTTCTTGCCTTTGTGCTGTAACTCAGAGCAGATCTGGGTGTTGCCATCGAGATTCATGACATAGCTATAGAATGCTTTGTGGTTGTCCTTGGAATTAGTGGCAATTTTGTTTTCATAGCTAGCTTTGGAGGATCTTATAAGGGATCTCAGCTTCTTACTGAGGCTGACCAGGAAGCTCCTCCACTCATGGGATTTTATTCTCTTTTGCAACAGTTTCTTCCTTCTGTTGTACAGTTTGTTTATGGCAGGGGACCACCAGATTGGCTTCCTTTTTTGGAGGATAGCGTCTTGGTTCTGTTTGGGATAGCACAATCCATGCACTCGTGTAAGTGCTTATAGAGTGTATTTGTGCAGGATTCAGCAGTTGTAACTGTATTGTCCATCTGCATGGGTGTCATGAAGTTCACCACTTCTGTCTTAAGAAGCATGAAGTTGGCTTTGGAGAAATTTTTTACTGTGGTTTCCTTAATGGGAGGTGGGGGTGTGATGTGGATATCAAGGGTGATTAGTTTATGGTCAGATCGGACCAACGAGGAGTTGACTTCAGGTGTGGAACTTTGAGGTCACTCACATTGGTAATGACTAGGTCTAGGATATTGTTGCCCCTGATAGGAGTGTGGATAAGTTCATCCAGGGCATTGGAGTTTATGAATTCCAGAAAGCGTTGAGCTAAGGAGTTGGTACATGAGTAGTTTTCCCAGTTAATGGTGGGGTAGTTGAAGTCGGCCATTATTAGGGTGTTTGGTTGAACCCTAATATTTTCCAGTACATCAAGAAAAGAGGAGTGGGAACCCTGGGGCATGGTGGGGGATCTGTAGCAAGCTATAATTTGGATTGCAGTTTTGCCCAGAGTTAGTTGCACTATGATAACCTCTGTTGCATTATGCTGAGCAACTAGCTTGGAGGTGTGAATATCCTTAATGAATGTGGACACACCTCCGCCTTTGGTGCTTCGGTCCAGGTTACATGGCTGAAACGTGTGGTAGGAGTTATAGCTTGGTAGTGCAGGGGTGCTCTCTGAAGCCTTGAACCAGGTCTCAGTCACTGCACAGATATTGATGCTCTCCATTTTAAGGAGTGCCTAGAGTGAGTGCATTTTGAGATTTAGACTTCTAGCATTGAGTAGCATTACCCTCAGTTTTTGCTTGCCTATTCATGTTATGGTGGTGAATTTGTTATTTGAACCTTGCCTAAAAAAGGCACTATAGGGGCAGCAAGAGCCTTAGCCAGTATCCGGAAACCCAGGGGTGACAGGTGCAGGCCATATGCGGCAAAGCATCATGGTCTGTTGACCATGTCATTCCAAGCAGATACTGGATCCCCTTAGAATGACACCAGAAGCTTAGCCAATTGTTGAAGCCAATCATTTTGTTCTTGTACTGCGGTATCATTCTAGACGATGACAGAATGCTACTCAGGGCTGGGGTCATACCTGCCTGGGCTATCGGAGATCTCTTCCATGTCTCTTTTCATGTAGTCCAGGGAGGTACATCTCAGGTCATTCACACCAGCATGGACAATGACAGAGTCATATTTGTACTTGTTGTGGAGTGACCTGAGTGCGTGGGTTATGTGGCGGATCCTGGCACCTGACAGGCAGCTGACAGTAACCTTCTCCTTGTTTAGCCTGGTGAGTGGGGCATCAGTGTGCCTGACTATAGAGTCACCTATGACTAGTGTGTTGGGTACATTGTTTTGCCTTATTGGTTGTGGTTGAGTGGCACACTGAGTCTGTGGGCTATGTGTCATTTGGGTTGTGTTGGGAGATGGAGGTTGCTTGCGTTTCTGCTTTGGAGGTCTCTGTTGCTTAGACAGATTATTATTGAGAGCTTCTGCAAATGTTTTTGTGTTACTATTTGTGGATTTTGGTGGTGTAGATTTAGTGAGACTATGTGATGAGTGTGGTGTGGTGCAAATGTTTACCTTCTCCTCATGACTGTCAAGTTCAGTCTTGGTTGGAGAGAGCTTTACCTCCAGTTTGGCTAGATAAGTGCATCTCTCACAGGTTGTAGTGTTGGGTGGTAGGAGGAGAGGGTTGTCTGTGTACATGAGGCAATTTCTACATTGCCTCAAGATGCCCAGATTCATCAGATAGACAGGAGAGAACACTGGGAGCTGACCCTTGGACATGCCTGAATAAAAAACTATTTTCCTCTAGATAAGTGAGGAAAGTGAGTACAAGAGCTGTTTTTCTCTAAGCAAGTGAGAAAAGTAAGTACAAAAACTGTTTTTCTCTAGGTAATGAGGAAGATTGAGTGCTATACTAATTAGTAGCTTATTTAGTGCTTACAAGTTCTGAACAAGTGCTGAACATGAATAAGCAAATTTAAGTGCTAAAACTAAGAATCTGTATCTGCACTAGACGAGTTACAGGACAGAAACAAGTGCAAATGCAGGCTTTCAAATCAGAAAGTTGAGAAAGATGGAAGAGATTGCCCAAATGGCCAATAACTACAATTTCTGGGCCAAAACCACTCCTTATGTGGTAGACAGGTTACCTAGTGCTTACTACTCCCACTAATAAGCTAGAAGGCTTCCCTCCAACACAGAAAGGCTTGGGGGCTCAGAAGCTTACATACAGTCCTGGATACAGCAAATCTGTATCTGGAACACTAGTTACAGGAAAGGTAGGAAACAGGCTTGCAGTTTTTTTTTTTTTTTTTTTAGAGTTACTGGTGGGGACTTCTTTGGTATAAGTATCATGGTAGTAGTTTTGAAGCATTTGGGTATGATAGCCTGACTAAATGAGATGTTGTAGATGTCTGTGAGAACTTGTGTCAGTTGGTCAGAGCATTCTCTGAACACCTGTCCTAGGATATTGTCAGATCCAGCCACCTTCCTTGAGTTAACCCCATCCAGGATTCTTATAACATCAGCAGGGTTGAGGCATGGTACCTCATGTGTTTAATTTGTAGGGCATTTCATTGCAGTTGTGTTTCTTTCCTCAAACATATTGAAGAAGGTGTTGAGCTTGTTGAGGAAGTAGATATTGTCATTGCACTGTGCTGACATATGCTTATAGTCTGTGATGAGTTGTATGTCTTGCCACAGTCTCCTTGAGTCTCTGAGCTCACTGAAGTGGCTCTGGATCTTCTGTCCATATGCCCTTTTTGCTTTTTTTACTCCCTTGCTCAGGTTTGCTCTGGCTGACCTACGGGTGTCCTTATCTCCTGACTTGAAGGCAGTGTTATGTGCCCTCATGAGCTCATACACTTCACTTGTGAGCCTGGGTTTCTTGTTGATTCATGCAGTGATGCTCTTGCTGACTGTCACATTGTCCACACAATTGGATATTTATTCTAATACCAACTCAGTCTATTCTTCAAGGTTGGTGTACTAATCTACAGTGACAGCTTGTTTGAACATGTTCCAATCTGTGCATTCAAAGCAATCCTGAAGTGCAGAGATTGCACCTCCTGGCCAGACTCTTATTTACTTCTTTGATGGTTTTTCTCTGGTTAGCAGATTCAAGTTACCAAGGTGTGGGAGGGGCTTTGCCCTGGATGCCTGCTTGACATTGGTGTAGACCCGATCTAGTATGTTGGCACCTCTGGTGGCAAAATCTATATGTTGATAGTAAGGAAGTAGAACTGATTTTGGATTAGCCTGGTTAAAGTCACCAGCTATGATATAGACATAATCAGAGTTTTTGTTCAGCATTTCACTTACTGACTAGTAAAGTGTAGCCAATGCTTCATTTGTGTTTGCACTTGGATGAATATAAATAGGTGAGATGATAATAGCTGAGAATTCCCTTGGTAGGTAAAAGGGTCAAAGGGTCTGCATTTTTCTGTCATGAACTCTATATTCACAGAGCAGTTGGTGGAGGCTTTCTCACTGCTGGAGCCCCAGTTGTTATTTTATGTAGATGAAAACTCCAACTCCCCTGGATTTGCAACAGAGAGCCTGGTTTCCATCTGCTGTAAATATTACTAGCCCATCCACATGAATAGTAATTTCACTTATACTTGAATTTAGCCATGTTTCTTTAAGGGTAAACAGTTTCTCACTGCTTTATGGATTTTTAGCCCCAATCTTAGATAATCCATTTCTTTCAGGGATGGAACATTTGCTGGCATAATAGGTTGGAGTGCTGGTCTGTAGGGTTTTGCTTTCAGCCTGACATTAATACCAGCTCTAGTTCCTGTTTTCTATGGTATTTGCATCTTTTTCATCATCTTCTTCTTTTGGGTATATTGTATTTTGAATTTCTTCATGGACAGCACTCTGAATCAAGAGTAGAGAAGATTCCAAGCTCTCTGAGTGCTTTAGGTCTCACAGGCCCTGGAGAAAGTAGCCCAGTAAAGCAATTGCATGATAAGCCTGTAAGCAGAGGATCTAGCAAGGTATTTCAGCCATAAACTGACTTGTGTCAATTTTCCTTCTTGTTTTCATTGTTTTTGTTTTTGTTAACAATACGTTAGGCAGATATTTACACAAATATCGCACATGCCTTCCTTGAACTGGAGCAGCCGCTGCCTCACAAAGCACCACCATTTTAAAAAAAAACTTTCTGCTTCCTAGGTGGTCCACTGGGCTTCACGCAAGCCAGATAAACACAGCCATACCTGAAATTACAAAACTCAAAAATTGGTGTAAAGGAAACAAATGAAAATGTTAGTGCATTCAGAACTGCATCATGGTTTTCTGGTGAAGCTGACGAAGTTGTGAATACATTAAAATGTAATGAAAGTTCTAAAATTTTCATTTGTTTACTTTGCACCCTTTGTGTTTTGAAGTTTGTTTTTTCACTGTTTTTTTTTTTTGAGTTTTCAAACCTGAAATTTATTTGTTCTCTGCTTCCCATTTGTGCTATGTGGTGCACCATGCAAAAAGTACAATTAAAAGCAAGAATAATAAGATAAAAAACTTAGTAATGGACACATATAAGTAAAGGAAGTGTCTGCTGTCACATGTTAAAGGTTCTTTCTTTACAAATCCATCACTATTTTCTTGATTATTGTACCAAATTAATAAATACAAGGATATGCCATAATAGTATTAAAGAATACATTCTAGGTTCAGGCCTTACCTTGCAAATGCAGCAGTTGACACAATTTTATTTCAGGGCTAAAATTTTCTTGTCTCTACTCCCACAGTATTGAAGCATTCAGGAAAAAAACAGAATGGAGGCTACGTGGATGCTTTGTATCTTGGTGAATAGCTCCACCATACTGAAAATCATCTGCTTATGCTGTAATTAGCACATATGAAAAACATCTGCTGCTTAACTGAGTATATTAACTCCATTGGTGCTCATTAGTGTGCAATGTACAGCTCTGAACCTCTACGAACACAAGACCATATATAATCTAGTCATGCACATACACATACAGACACAGGAATAGTTATGTGACAAGCATTGAGAAACCTGCCATTCATTCCTCCATTTTCCATAGTTCCTTAAGTGCCACATTGTGAAAACAATGACAAAGATTGTTTAAAAAATACTTAAAGTGGAAAGAAATGAGACATTTAACAAGCAATTAAGATGATGAAACATAACTTGTGAATTGTCATTGCTTACATGCACTTTCACACTTCACAGACATACATTTACACCTCTGTAATTGTAACCTGATATACCCCCTGATGATCAGGTGTGTTCAGCATGTTCTCTATTATTGTTATACCTTCACTTTATTGATGATGTATTCATAGTCTGGCAAGGTGAAAAATCTCAGTTCATTGAGTTTAACCATTACATCAGTAACTCCTCCTTTTTGAAATTTACATCAGCTTGGAGTCAGTACTTCATTGATATGATAGAAAATGAATTAATAACTTGTACAGGAAACTAACACAAGTGAACTAATTACTTCACAGAGACAGTATACATCCAGTAAACACTTAGGACAGTATAATAAAATCACAAGGCTACAGATTAGCACCCATTACCACATATTTGACGCACTTTCTCAAAAATATGATTGATTTTGAAAATGATTTCTTAACCAGAAGATATGAATCAAACATGTTACATATGACCTGGATTCTAAAATTAACAATGCCCCTATGTTGACAGACCTTTTGGTAGAAATATGCAATGAGGCCACCCTAACCTGAAAGAAGAGAAAAGTATGGACAGTTGCATTCTAACTTACAACTGTTATTTCAATACAATTAAAGCCATTATTAAGGAGAAATGGACCCTCCTCACTGACAATCAGTGGCTTATAAGGGTTTTAGGAGATCGCCCTACTTCTATATATAAAAAGAGAAGAAGCATGTGTAGCTATATGGAAAAGAAAATGAAAAATAAGAAACATCAGGATGACATGAGCACTTAAATCTATGGGCCACCTAACTGCACTTTCTGTGAGTACTTGATCAGGTGCAACTCATTTTAATGCTCCTATCTTAAAAAGATGGTGAAAACGTTTATATATTTCCATGTGTAATCACTTTCCTGCATTTTATGTGTGTAACACTATGAATTAATTGAAAATGAGGATCTCAGATCATCTTTCTGAAATCAGATGTAAATGCTAGAACACCTTATCCAAACACTTACTAGAACACCCCAGACATTCTGGTTTTAAATTTATCATTCTGGACTGTGTGGAGATGGGTGAGCTTGAAGAGGATGTCAATGGTATTTTCCTGAAAAAAGAATTATGGTGGCAGTTGAAATTAAATGCATTCAGAAAACCAGCACTTAACTACTATTGCTCTATTAAGAATGTGTTGAATGTACATAAGCTGCCACATAATCTATAAGTTTTTTATGGGATTTTGGAGGAAATATTGTTATGTACTAAAGGTACCAAAGCATAATAAAAATAAAAAAATGGCGTATAGTAATTGTATAAATGTATATATGTTTAGTTACTTTAATCTCAGTTCTGCTTTGATTAGATTTAGTACACTCTTGCGTCACACCAGAGATATAAATGCCAAATTCAGAAACACACAGTTTTTCATTCCACTATTACCATGAAGTATTACCATGAAGTATTGATATAATTCCTATATTTAGCATACTGGTGCAAGCTCATGCACATTCAAGCACACATCTGCACACTTTATACATTACTAGTTTACTTCATCCACTGTTTTCTGCATTTTTGTGTTGCTTTTCCACTGGTTTTCATATAATACACATGTTTTTGGGCCAGTAAACATGAAAACTGTCATGACAGTTTTTTTAACTGCAAAACACTGACATTTTTTTTCTGAGCTGTAATTAAAATATTTTTTTTCTGACATAATTTTTTCTAAATACTATTTTTTTTCTGAGCTATCTGCACACATATATATGAGATACAAGTGGACAGGTATATATTTATAGTGTTCTAGTTAGATAATCTGTGGGATTCAATAAACTCCATGTAGGTTCTGTGCAGAGTCTACACAGATGGTTTTCACATATGCAACACTGCTTATTGTGTGACATCATGCCACGAGTATTAGCAATGCACTATTTGGGTTCAGAATACAAGTCTGAAGCCTGCAATAGTATTGCCGGGGCTTTGATCAGCACTACATGTATCTCCCCCAACTGATGAGCAATGCAGATATCAACTCAATGACCTGTAGAGGAGAAAGAGGCAAACCTTTGATGATTGGATAGGGGAATTTAGTACAAAGGACACATCACAGATATGTAAGTATCAATTTCAGTGATTAATTGTAACAGTTAAAAGCTGAATATTGTCAAGACTGGTATTCATAATGGTGTTCTGTTCTGTTATTTCCACAGCTGCTATGGAGTGAGCCTCAAATGCCAGGTCCCATGACATGCTTTTGTTAAGGATGCCGTAAGCATGTGGTATGTATGCATACTGCCTAATAGTATTACAATAATAATAATAATAATAATAATAATAATAATAATAATCATAGTAATAATTTGTGTAGAACTGTAGTAGCACTAAAAGTTAAGGGCCACATACTTGGTATTTAATACAGTTGTATCAAGTTGATCATTCATATACCAAATGTAAAAGAAACTATGCATGCCTTAGTCTGTAGCATACAATCAATGGTGTCATATTCTCAAATAACTGTGAACAAGCATCTCTAAATTGTAAAAGGAAAGTATGCATGCAGTAGTCTGTAGGATAAAATAACAGTGCAATATCAGAGAATACTCATCGCTTGTGTGTCCAAAAACACACTTTCCAAATATACAGTTACTGTTAGATTTTCATCATTATTGCAGTGTAATTTCATACCTCTATACCAGTGGTGCAAATGGCCCTCTGTAAACTGTAATCAGTCTAACTGGAACATGCATATGTGCAATATATACACACATCAAGGATTGGTGACTGGAATCTGTACTATAGTGTACCTCTGTTATGAACTGGGTATTCTTAAAAGTATGAAGAAATCTGTTAGGAGTTTGTAGTGTTAAGAGCAAAGGTAACAGAAGTAAGTCAAATAATTGAATCAATGCTTTATATGTTGCATATGAAGTTACTAATGTTCTCCCTTTTTTCCTCACACACCAGCCCTTTTCTGTCACTCTTTTTTTAATTAATTTCTTTTTCCCCACAGCACAGTGTGGTACACCTGTTCCATGGGATCCAAATGCCTCTACACCACTGGCTATGAAACCTCTGCCCAGCACATCTGGTGCACAACCTGGGAGCACCCCCTCTAATGCCCCATGCACTACCCAGCTCTCCAGCTAGTTCTGCTGCACAGGATAGGCCTGTGGCTCCCTCTGGGAGCAGTGGCAGAGTTGGTGAGTTTATCACCCAACAGGAACTGCCAGGGATGGTGTGTAGGATTAGGCACTGCACTCTGGGTACACACCTACATCAGATGTAGCACTTGCTCTCCATCCTTGTTCAGGGTACATGTAGGGGACACAAACGGGCACTGCAGCCAATGGCTCAGTGAGGTGCCAGTGATAGTCCACTGGGTGAAGACTAGATTCTCACTGTCAACTTCCTCAATTTGTATGGGACATGGATTTCCCACCCTCTCCCCAACCATCATGTTCACCCATCTCTTGTGTCCTTTACCATCCCTGTCTCATGTCTTGTTTATCTTGTCTGTCTGCAATTGCTTCTTCACCTGTCCAACTTACCTCACCAAGACATTCCTACATCCCTTCCCCAACATTCATCTCTCGCTCAAAAATAAATAAATGGGCACCTGTCCCACAAAAAAAAAAAAAAAAAAAAATCATCCCATACATATCTCTCCATTTCACACACATTTCTTCATGACACACTTGATTCGGACCAATTCCCTATACAACAGATTTTGTTGTGGTTACTCCTCTCTCCAGAGGTGACAGTCCAAATTCTGCTAATATTTTGCATATATGTTCATGTTTTAATCTTGAAATGGATAGCTATGATTACTTACTACATCCTTCCTGCATATTCCTGTCATCCTTTCACTTTGTTCTTTCCCCTGCTGCATTATTTCACCACTTTCCTATCTTTCCCATTTCTTTACAACATGGTGGTGTGCATTGTGCACTAATGCTTGTCTACAGCAAAAAGCAGTTATAAATGTTATATACAGTTCTATGGGAAACTCAACTCCACAAACGAAAAACTGTTAAAATACTGAACGGAAAAAATAAAAGCCGGCAACCAACAAAAGAATCAAATTAAAACTGTTTAATTGTGAGCGCTTTCGGCCAGGAAGTACCTAGCCTTCATCAGACAAAACAGTTACAATAAACAAGCAGGTTCATTTTATTTAATTAGGCATTATCTATTACACAGCCTAATTAAAAATTTAAAGCCACATATCATCATTGGACAATAGTAAACAACCGAGTACACCAAGATGATATTCCAATAAAAACTCATAATCGAAAAACCTTATTCCAATAAAAGCAATAAAATATATAACATTATATTTATTTGTTATTAGATGTTATTTATGTATATACATATATATAAAAATTATTTATGTATGGACATATATATAAGAATGTATATATGTGCATATATATATATATACAAAAACTACCGTATTTAAATCTAAATATACTTGTTTTTAAGAGCAACCTCTCCAAACACATAACATTAGGTTATACAACCCATCTAATACTTAATCATATCAAGACACCATAAGCATAACATTTATTCAAGTATAACCCAGCTAAAGTTAACTTGTGTGTCCCAACTTCACCAATAATGGATAAATGAAATAAATTTTAACCCATTACAAAAATATTATCTTTTAAAAGACAGTAACTTCAGAATGCATTTAATAGATACATTCTCATTCAAGCCTGGAAAGGTGTGAGCCCCTGTTCTTATTTGCCATTTTAGCTCATCAATCTCCAATTGTACTTGCCACGGTCCCCCTCTAATACCTGGTGTTCTTTGTTGCAAAATAGCAAATTTAAACCTATGATTGGGGTGATTCATAACATGCTTGGCAAGTGCATTATTAATATCGTTTTTACTAATGGCATAATAGTGTTCGTATATCCGTTGTTTCAATTTCCTTTCTGTCTTCCCGATGTAGAATGCATTGCATTCGTTACACAATGTCACATATGTAACCGCTGTAGTTTCACAATTAAATTTAAAGTTCAATTTATACATTTTATTGTTAATACTCAATTGATTACCAACAATTATATGTTTACATTGGGGACACACCCCACATTTAAACATTCCATTTTTATTTTGACATGGAATATTTTTCTTTTCCAAAAGGGACTTTAGATTTTGCCCTCTCCTATAAGTTATTTTTGGTTTAAGCCCCAAGGCTTTTACTAACATTTCATTCCCTTTGATGATAGTCCAATTTTTATATAACACTTCTGTAATAAGGGCATAATCTGAAGAATAAGTACAGAGAAAGCTTGTGTGGTATATAATATTTTGCTCTACTAGGCCAAGTTCTTGTATCTTAGCTTCATTTATTTGAGGACTTGAATTATCTGTCAAGTTCCCTATCAATGGTGTTCCCTGCCTTGACAATAGCGGAATAAAAAACCCAGTGGTTCTTTTATAAGTGACCTCATTTTTAATGGCCACTATTAAGTGAGAAGGGTAACCTCTATTTAGAAACATAGTTTCTAACAGATTGCATTCAAAATTAAAATCAGTGTCGTCCATAATCATACGGGCAGCCCTAACCATTTGCCCCTTTACTACTGCCCTTTTCTGATGGTAGGGGTGATTGCTTGAAAAATGAAGGAAAGAATCTGAATATGTTGGTTTTCTATAGATGTTACTTTTGTATTGAGAACTGGGGCTATCTTTAGTGAGAAGTATGTCAAGGAAGCTAATGGACGTCTCCCCTGTAGCATAAGTAAATTCTAAAAAAGTGGTGGTCTTAGAGATGTTGTTAATAAACAATGGTATCTGGGAAATATCTCCTGTCCAGATACAGAACATGTCATCCTGGTATCTTGTATACCAGGAGATGTTGTTCTTAAATAATGGGTCCTTGAATAGTAAATTACGCTCCCAAAATGCCATTATGGCATTAGCGAAACTTCCACCACAAGGGGAGCCCATAGCAACCCCAGACTTTTGTAAATAAAATTTACCCTCAAATGTCATAAAATTGTTAGTCAGTACTATTTCCAAGAGTGTCTCAATTAAGTTGATGGTGTTACCCTCAACTTTTTTCATAAGTAAAAATTCTCTAATCCACTCAATACCAGTTGTCTGAGGAATGACTGTATATAAATCTTTAATTTCTATTGTAAGGAAACATCCATTAGGCTGAAATTCAAGCTGGCTAATATTGTTCAAAAATCCCCATGAGTCCTTACAAATTTGTGGTTCACTTTCTAAGTATGGTTTTAAAAGACTATCTATATATTTCACACACTCATATGTAATTGACCCTCGACCGTCAACTATTGGTCTAAAAGGTGGGTCGATCAATGATTTATGAATTTTTGGGGTGCCAAATAAAGCTGGAGTGATAGGTGCTAACATAGATAAATAGTGGTACAAATCTATGTCAATGGAGCCTTCTAAAAAAAGATCTTCCAAAGTTGATCTAATCTTATTGTATGCTCCATTGACTTCATTCAAAGAAACGCATGCATATACCTCAGTATCAAGATGTTTACACGATTTAGCCACATAGACATTGTGGTCCATAAAGACAAGACCGCCCCCTTTGTCCGGTCTCATGACTCTAATATCACAATCTTTTAACAAGTTGATACAGTCATCCTCAAGTATACTAGTGTTATGTCGCATGGCTCTATGTTGAAAGCCTTCATTAATAGCTCTAAAATCAAAATCACACATTTTTTCAAATATACTCAACTCAGGGTAAATTGGGGGATTAAATAAACTAGAAACCCTGGTGGAACAAGTCATACTCAAATTATTACCCATTAACAGGTTAAGATTAAGTTTGCAGACAAACAACTTAAGATCTATCAAAGTACTCGCAATATCCATTCTTTTGCTAGGAACAAAAGTTAACTCTTTCGAAAGAAAATCAATCATCTCCTGATGGACGTCCAAGACAGTGTAATTAAATATTTTAAAGTCACCTTTCGAGCTAGTATAAAAACAAGTATATTTAGATTTAAATACGGTAGTTTTTGTATATATATGCGCATATATACATTCTTATATATATGTCCATACATAAATAATTTTTATATATATGTATATACATAAATAACATCTAATAAATAAATATAATGTTATATATTTTATTGCTTTTATTGGAATAAGGTTTTTCGATTATGAGTTTTTATTGGAATAACATCTTGGTGTACTCGGTTGTTTACTATTGCCCACTGATGATATGTGGCTTTAAATTTGTAATTAGGCTGTGTAATTGATAATGCCTAATTAAATAAAATGAACCTGTTTGTTTATTGTAACTGTTTTGTCTGATGAAAGCTAGGTACCTCCTGGCTGAAAGCGCTCACAATTAAACAGTTTTAATTTGATTCTTTTGTTGGTTGCCGGCTTTTATTGTTTCCATTCAGTATTTTAAGTTTTTCGTTTGTGGAGTTGAGTTTCGTTTGGTTTATGGCGAGCGGTAACGGAGCGGCAACACAGTCTCTGTTTTCCCAGGAGGAACTCATGGAAAACAGCTTTATCGAAAACAGTCAGGAGAGCGCCATCGGCAATCTGACCGCCCTTGTGCAGGTTCTATTATGGTGGGTTGATTCGTTAACACAAAAAGTTGAAGCTTCATCTACTTTTAAAGCTAACGAAGGTAGTTTTTCTACCAGACAACCGGGTGCCTTAAATACTACGGGATTTAACAGCACGAACGTGTTACTGCCTAGACCGGGTAACAGCAATGTTACAGGAGCCACGACAGGAGCGACTGTAGGTGCTTCCAATGGTCGCAATGTGTTACCGACCAGTACCAGTCCAGCAAACAGTAATCAGATGGGAATTCAAGGGAACTTAGTACCAGTATTGAACAAAGATGGTTTAATAGATCAAGGCATTAATATTCCCTCTATGACAGCGTTCATGAATAATAACAATTTTTTTAATAGTGTACATGAACAAGACAATTCTTTTGAGGTTAATGACGAACAAGTAACTAACAACCTCCTCAATAAAATTAACAAATTTGACATGAAACTGTATAAATGTAGGAAACTTCAGCTTGAAGTTTCCTATTTACAAGAGTGTATTAATAAGAAAATAATTCCTAAAGGGCTCAGGCAATGGCGCTTTCCAGCGGGCTTGATTAATGGCTCAGTTTTTCACCATGAGCTTATTGAACTTTTTGATCACCAAGGGCTTGAGTTTTTACAAGCCCTTATTAATTTCTACAATACCGATATTTGTACGTTTAAAACAGACTTGGAAATATTGGACCATGCTATCAAAAATCATGGTGACTTTCCTAGGTACAAATTCGAATATTGCAGAATTTATACTAGTATAGAGTCAACATTGAACAAACTGTTAATTACCAAGAGGAAAAAGATTGCCAAAGACATTAATGACTACTCTAAAAAACAAGCGTACCCTAAGCCCCCTTCTAGTGTGCCTCTAGGGCGAGCTTTTGATTCTAATGTTGACATTAATTTAAACAATGAGAATGGGATGGTTAATTCACCTCACACAAGCCCTGTAACTGATAATAGAGACAACCAGCTGCTTAGGCGGAGTGAAAGGCTAAATAACATCAGTCATCGCAGTAAAAATGCAGGGGGCAGCAATAATAACAACAATAATTTTTCAAATAACCATTATGACAATGTCAATGATAGGACTGATGAACCTAATCAGCAGGTTTTTCAGTCCAACAACAATGGTCGAACCAGCAATCACCAGTACAACTGGAATCGGGCTCAAGGAAGAAACAAAAGGAGACAGAGGAGGAGATAGAATATGCTAACATTGTGAACTATGGTCCAAGAGTTTATACTAGCTCGAAAGGTGACTTTAAAATATTTAATTACACTATCTTGGACGTCCATCAGGAGATGATTGACTTTCTTTCGAAAGGGTTAACTTTTGTTCCTAGCAAAAGAATGGATATTGCGAGTACTTTGATAGATCTTAAGTTGTTTGTCCACAAATTTAATCTTAACCTGTTGATGGGTAATAATTTGCGTATGTCTTGTTCCACCAGGGTTTCTAGTTTATTTAATCCCCCAATTTACCCTGAGTTGAGTATATTTGAAAAAATGTGCGATTTTGATTTTAGAGCTATTAATGAAGGCTTTCAACATAGAGCCGTGAGACATAACACTAGTATACTTGAGGATGACTGTATCAAATTGTTAAAAGATTGTGATATTAGAGTCATGACACCGGACAAAGGGGGCGGTCTTGTCTTTATGGACCGCAATGTCTATGTGGCTAAAATGTGTAAACATCTTGATACTGAGGTATATGCATGCGTTTCTTTGAACGAAGTCAATGGAGCCTACAATAAGATTAGAGCAACTTTGGAAGATCTTTTTTTAGAAGGCTCCATTGACATAGATTTGTACCACTATTTATCTATGTTAGCACCTATCACTCCAGCTTTATTTGGCACCCCAAAAATTCATAAATCATTGATCGACCCACCTTTTAGACCAATAGTTGATGGTCGAGGGTCAATTACATATGGGTGTGCGAAATATATAGATAGTCTTTTAAAACCATACTTAGAAAGTGAACCACAAATTTGTAAGGACTCATGGGGCTTTTTGAACAATATTAGTCAGCTTGAATTTTAGCCTAATGGAAGTTTCCTTACAATAGACATTAAAGATTTATATACAGTCATTCCTCAGACAACTGGTATTGAGTGGATTAGAGAATTTTTACTTATGAAAAAAGTTGAGGGTAACACCATCAACTTAATTGAGACACTCTTGGAAATAGTACCGACTAACAATATTAAGACATTTGAGGTTAAATTTTATTTACAAAAGTCTGGGGTTGCTATGGGTTCCCCTTGTGGCGGAAGTTTCGCTAATGCCATAATGGCATTTTGGGAGCGTAATTTACTATTCAAGGACCCATTATTTAAGAACAACATCTCCTGGTATACAAGATACCAGGATGACATGTTCTGTATCTGGACATGAGATATTTCCCAGATACCATTGTTTATTAACAGCATCTCTAAGACCACCACTTTTTTAGAATTTACTTATGCTACAGGGGAGACGTCCATTAGCTTCCTTGACATACTTCTCACTAAAGATAGCTCCAATTCTCGATACAAAAGTAACATCTATAGAAAAATGACATATTCAAATTCTTTCCTTCATTTTTCAAGCAATCACTCCTACCATCAGAAAAGGGCAGTAGTAAAGGGGCAAATGGTTAGGGCTGCCCGTATGATTACGGACGACACTGATTTTAATTTTGAATGCAATCTGTTAGAAACTATGTTTCTAAATAGAGGTTACCCTTCTCACTTAATAGTAGCCATTAAAAACGAGGCCACTTATAAAAGAACCAGTGGGTTTTTTATTCCACAATTGTCAAGGCAGGGAACACCATTGATTGGGAACTTGACAGATAATTCAAGTCCTCAAATAAATGAAGCTAAGATACAAGAACTTGGCCTAGTAGAGCAAAATATTATATACCACACAAGCTTTCTCTGTACTTATTCTTCAGATTATGCCCTTATTACAGAAGTGTTATTTAAAAATTGGACTATCATCAAAGGGAATGAAATGTTAGAAAAAGCCTTGGGGCTTAAACCAAAAATAACTTATAGGAGAGGGCAAAATCTAAAGTCCCTTTTGGAAAAGAAAAATATTTCACGTCAAAATAAAAATGGAATGTTTAAATGTGGGGCGTGTCCCCAATGTAAACATATAATTGTTGGTAATCAATTGAGTATTAACAATAAAATGTATAAATTGAACTTTAAATTTAATTGTGAAACTACAGCGGTTACATATGTGGCATCGTGTAATGAATGCAATGCATTCTACATCGGAAGACAGAAAGGAAATTAAAACAACAGATATACGAACAGTATTATGCCATTAGTAAAAACGATATTAATAATGCACTTGCCAAGCATGTTATGAATCACCCCAATCATAGGTTTAAATTTGCTATTTTGCAACAAATAACACCAGGTATTAGAGGGGGACCATGGCAAGTACAATTGGAGGTTGATGAGCTAAAATGGCAAATAAGAACAGGGGCTCACACCTTTCCAGGCTTGAACGAGAATGTATCTATTAAATGCATTCTGAAGTTACTGTCTTTTAAAAGATAATATTTTTGTAATGGGTTAGAATTTATTTCATTTATCCATTATTGGTGAAGTTGGGACACACAAGTTAACTTTAGCTGGGTTATACTTGAATAAATGCTATGCTTATGGTGTCTTGATATGATTAAGTATTAGATGGGTTATATAACCTAATGTTATGTGTTCGGAGAGGTTGCTCTTGAAAACAAGTATATTTAGATTTAAATACAGTAGTTTTTGTATATATATATATGCGCATATATACATTCTTATAGGTTCATAGGTTCATCGGTTCATACTAGGCTATCTGTCCTAGGGCATTTATAAGCCTAGCCAGAGTGTGTTTGGCTTTCGCCATCCATTTTAAATTAATTTTGCTATGCCTTTTTTTGAGGTTAGTATACTGTGCCTCTGTCTAACAGTGACACAGAAGTGATAGCTGGGGTAAACTTACGATCTCCCATCCACTCATCAAGATTCCTCTTGAAGAGAGTCAATGTGGTACTCTGCCTAACCTGGACTGGGATTTTATTCCAGAGTGAAGGGAGCCTCTGGGTTATGAATCTGTCCCTCCAGCATGTCCTATTTATTTCAGTGCTGAGGTTCAAGTCTCGAGCGTAGCTCGATGGGATTTGGATTTTCTGAGGTGCAGCATGTCCATTAATTCCGGGTTTGACATGGCTTTATACGTCAGGCACAGATCGCCTCTGAGCAGGCGGTATGCCAGTGAGTAGAGCTGGAGTTTCTTTAACCGGGCAGCATATGGCATCTGTTTGAGCCCTTTGATCCTCTTGATGAGGTACTTTTGGGGTCTTTCCAGTTTCTGCAGGTGTCTGGTAAGGTACATCCCAAAAGGGTCAGTGTACTCAATTATGGGCCTGATGAGGGATGAGTAAAGAGGCACAATGACATCCCCTGATCTAGATGTGAATCCCTTCATGATTAGGTGGGCTATATAAAATGTTTTTCTAACCACTTTGGCCATGTGGTTGTCAAATGAGAGATTGCTATCAACTTGGGTCACCAGGTCCCTAATGACTTCTTCTGTACTTAATGGATTACCACCTATGTGGTAATTTGTGGGCACTTTGTTTTTGCCAAAGGGGATGACTATACACTTTTTGGCATTTAGCTTGAGGCCATGGCTCTGGCACCAGTTGTCTGTTTCTATGAGGCCCTTTTGGAGGATGCTTGTGTCGGCTGGAGAGTTGAGTATGGCGCCCAGTTTGCAGTCATCTGTGAACTTGGTCAGCCACAGTCCTTCCGTGTTGGCCTGTACCACCGAGAAATATATACCGAACAAGAGAGGTCCCAGGACTGAGTCTTGTAGGATGCCACTTGTAACTGATTTGGAGTCTGACATGGCTCCAGCAATTCTAACCATGTGGGTTCTGTCCTTGAGCCAGTTTGCAACCCATCTAGTGACATAGGGGTTTATATTTAAGCTGGTGAGCTTATCTATAATACCCAAATGGGGTATTGTATCGAAGGCTTTTGCGAGGTCCAGGTAGGCTGTGTGGACCACCTTCCCCTCGTCAGTGGCCTTGGTGACTGTTTCAAAGAAATCAACCAGGTTTAAGAGGCAGGATCTGCCCTTAACAAAGCCAAACTGGGTAGGATCCAGTGTCTGTAGGTCCCCAATATCTTTATTTATGAGATCCATGATGATCCTTTAGTCAGGCTTATGGGGTGATAGTTTTCAGGATCCGTTGAGGCACCACCTTTGTGGAGAGGGACCACTGTTGCTGTATGCCACTCTTTGGGTACATATCCTGTAGTAAGGCTAAGATTGAACAGTAGTTTTATGTTTGGGTTTAGCTCTTCTTAGAGTTCATGTAGGATGCAGCCT
The DNA here is from genome assembly GCF_019279795.1 of Protopterus annectens. NCBI lineage: Eukaryota > Metazoa > Chordata > Ceratodontiformes > Protopteridae > Protopterus > Protopterus annectens. The sequence goes on along the minus strand of NC_056727.1, from coordinate 1,098,332,595 downwards.
GGGACACCATCTGGTCCCATTGATGCTGTGTTTTTTGCTTTGGAGAGGGCGGCTCTTACCTGAGCATTTGAGATGTCAGGGGGGCAGCACTTGTTGGGATAGATATTTGCCCTTTTGGTGGGGAGGGGGGGGGTTTGCACTAAACCTGTCAGCTAGGATGTTGGCAATGTCTGTGGGCTCGGTGTATTTTTTGTCATTTTGGACTAATTCTGAGCATATCTGGGAATTCCCACCCAGGTTCCTATCATAACTAAAGAAAGCCTTGTGATTATCCTTAGTGTCCTGTGCAATTTTTCTCTCGAAGCTGGCCTTAAACGATTTTATGAGTGCCCGTAGTTTTTTGCTAATACTGATCAGAGATGCCTTCCCTTTTTTGGATTTTGCTCTATCATGTAGTAGCTTCCTCCTTTTATTGTATAGTTTGTTTATGGCTGGGGTCCACCAGACAGGACGTCTGCCTTTGGAGGATTGGGTCTTGGTTTTATTTGGGATTGCATGATCCATGCATTCCTGAAGGTGTTCATAGAATGCGTTTATAAAGGATTCTGCAGTCTGGGCCGTATTTTCCACAGGCCCGGGGGCTTTGAAGGATTCCACCTCGGTTTTGAGCCATATGAAATTTACTTTAGAGAAGTTTTTCACTGTGGTTTTCTGGGCAGGGGGTTGGGTCGTGATGTGGATATCCAGTGAGATTAGTTTATGGTCTGATCTTACCAGTGAGGGATACACTTCTGGTCTGGAGCATAGTGTCCCCATGTTGGTGATGATCAGGTCCAGTATGTTTTCCCCTCTTGTGGGAGTGGTAACAAGTTGTTCCATAGCATTTGAGTTTATAAATTCTAGGAACCTTTGGGCTAGGGTGTTGGAGCTAGAGTAATGCTCCCAGTCTATGTTTGGGTAGTTGAAGTCGCCCAATATAATGGTGTTTGGAGAGACCTTCATATTTTCCAGTATTCTCAGGAAGGCCAAGTGGGGTTCCTGTGTTTGGGAGGGTGGTCTGTAGCAGGCTATAAACTGGAAGGCAGTTTTACCCACTGTTAGTTGCACATGGATAGTCTCTGATGCTCCGTGCTGTGCCACCAACCTGGAGGTGTGGGTATCTTTGACGAATATTGATACCTCCCTCCTTTTGTGGTTCAGTCCAAGTTTTGGGGCAGAAAAGCATGGTATGAGGTATAACCTGGTAGTGCTGGGGTGCTCTCGGGAGCCTTGAACCAGGTTTCTGTTACTGCACAAATATCGATGTTCTCCATGCTAAGGAGAGTTTCGAGTGCATGCATCTTGAGGTTTAGACTTCTGGCGTTGAGTAGCATTACTCTTAGTTTCTTATCCCTTGTGATACCTATGGAGGTGGGTTTGTCTTTGAGCCTTGCCTAAAAAAGGCACTGTGGGGGTAGCAAGAGCCTTTGCCAATATCCGAAAGCCCAGGGGTGACAGGTGCAAGCTGTCCCTAGCGAAGCATCGTGGCTCGTCGAGCATGTCATCCCAGGCTGACAGGCATTGGATCCCCTTTGAATGACACCAACACTTACGCCAATTGTTGAAATTGATCATCTTGTCTTCATATTGTGGCATCATTCTTGGTGAGGTTAAGATGCTACTCAAGGTCAGGGTCATACCGGCCTGGGCTACATGCTCAGAGAGCTCCTCTATGTCTCTTTTCATGTAGTTCAGGGAGGTATGTCTCAGGTCATTCACACCAGCATGAACAATGACTGAGTTATATTTGTACTTGCCTTGGAGTGACCTGAGTGCTTGTGTTATGTGGCGGATCCTAGCACCCAAGAGGCAGCTCACTGTGACCTTCTCCTTGTTCAGTCTGGTGAGTGGGACGTCAGTGTGCCTGACGATAGAGTCACCTATTACAAGTGTATCAGGTGTGTTGTTTAGCCTTAAGGGCTGTGACTGTTTGGCACGCTTGCTTTGTGAGCTATGTGTTGCATGTGTTTTGTTTTGGGGTAGCGGTTGCTTGGGTGTCTGCTTTGGAGGTCTCTGCTGCTTAGGCAGATTTTTTATTTAGAGCCTCCGAGTATGTTTTTGTGTGTTTATGTGTTTGGTTTGTTGTCGTGGTAGGTCTTTGTGATACTGGAATTGTAGTGAGTGTGGTTTCCTTCTCCTCCTGACTGGTTACACCAGTACTGAGTTGAGAGAGCTTAGCCTCCAGTTTGGCTATATGTTTGCCTCTCTCACATGTGTTGGAATTTGTTGGGAGGAGGAGAGGGTTGTCTGTGTACATGAGGCAGTTGTAAAATTGCCTCAAGATTCCCAGATTCACCAGCTGGACCAAAGAGGAGATTGATAACTGACCTTTGGACATGCTAGAATAGTATTGGGAATTCCTTTATAATTGAAAAAAAGGGCCAATGGGGAACAATGTACTCAAGGCGAGTTTGTGAGGGTGTAGTGCTTTTAATTTTTTAGAGCTGACTTATATAATTGCATTAGTGAGCAAGTGCCAGGTAACTTAAATGCAATGTGTTACAGGTAACTTAAATGCAAAAATGACAAACAGTAACTTTCTTTCAAGTGAAACAAGGAAATAAGTACAGTAAGCAATGCAGATATCACTAGGGATCCACAGAAGTGCTAAAAGGCCACGTTTTAGGTGGAATTAGTGTTTCAGGGAAATAAACAAACAACAAGCATACAAACAAAGCTAGATTCAGCAGGCCTGGATCTAGTCTATGCTACAGCAAACAAGGTGCACCAATTTCAGTAAGAAACAGTTAGAATATGCAGGCACTATAAGCCTTTAACCAGAAATTCCCAGCTCAGTAGGGCAGAGTCCAGCCTCTCCTCCCACAAGAGTGCAGACCGCGATCCTTCTTAATGTAAAATAACTGGCCTGAAGCCCAAGTGCTTAAACCAGAACTAATACACTTTTAGAATAACAGACACTGAGCCATCAATCAGCAGTTCCCAACTTAGAAGGATGTAAGCTACCTGTCATGCCACCACAGTGCAGGCCACAAACCTTCCTAATGTAAAACAACTGGTCTGAAGCCCAAGTGCTTAATCCAAAAGACTTAGAAATGATAGCTACACTTTAATCAAGTTACTACCAAGCAGTAATAAATACAACTGAATACTTTAAAGAATGCCTGGATTAGTGCTCAAGTTATACAAACAAAGCTAGATTCAGCAGGCCTGGATCTAGTCTATGCTACAGCAAACAAGGTGTACCAATTTCAGTCCATACATAAATATTTTTTATATATATGTATATACATAAATAACATCTAATAACAAATAAATATAATGTTATATATTTTATTGCTTTTATTGGAATAAGGTTTTTCGATTATGAGTTTTTATTGGAATAACATCTTGGTGTACTCGGTTGTTTACTATTGTCCACTGATGATATGTGGCTTTAAATTTTTAATTACGCTGTGTGATTGATAATGCCTAATTATATAAAATAAACCTGCTTGTTTATTGTAACTGTTTTGTCTGATGAAGGCTAGGTACTTCCTGGCCGAAAGCGCTCACAATTAAACAGTTTTAATTTGATTCTTTTGTTGGTTGCCGGCTTTTATTGTTTCCGTTCAGTATTTTAACAGTTCTATGGGAAGCCAGTATCATCTAGCCATATTTTAGCGACTCCACATCAGCTATCACACTTCAGAATTTGGACTTACACGTAATACTATTTGACACTGTTACATACATATGGATTCAAACCCAGTACCAACTGAATACAAAAATGAATGGATTACTGGATTAGCAGATGGTGTTACAGACACAATTGAGTAGCAGGTGTATTTCGGAGACTAATTAGCAAATGGTAGACTTAACTGCTGTTCTATACTCCTGCTATTTATCTGAATTTCTGGCTGCATGTATTAATGCACTTAATGCAGTGATAAGTTCCTTTCTGGGGCAAAATGGTACTGGTTCTGAATACAACTATAGCTAATACATTGAACTACTTTGGTAGTAACATTGCTTATCAGTGCTGTGCATCGCACACTACTGCTGTATAAAATTAAATGGGATAGCACAATAATGCTTTATAAAACATTACAGTGGATTGTGCAATGCTGCTTCATACAAATTTAATGGGGAAGATATGACATTACTGATATGAGGAACAAGCATGAGAGAGTACAAACAGAAATCTTTGCTAAACTGTGTCAGTTACTATTGAATGTATTAAATACATCTTCTAGCTAACTGTGTAGCAGCAAGTGTTAATGCATTGCTGCTGGAAGCAGATATTACTGTATTACTGGGTCTGAATATGGGTGCAAATAATAATCTTGCAAGTATCTATAATACTTTAAATGTATCTACTTATATTGCTGTCATTTACCATTGCATCACATTGGTGATGATGCACACCATCGCACAGTAGTGCTTTAAAGAAAAGAAATGGGGAAGACAGGAAAGTGGTGAAAATAAGGGTTGGGGTGAGAGAAAAATTGGAGAACATTAGTAACTTCATGTGTGACATACAAAGCATTCATAGAACTATTTGACTCCATTCTGTTACCTTTGCTTTTAAGACTACCAACAACTAAAAAAAAAAAACATGTTTACTGTTAAAAGTAGCCAGCTCTTAACAGATGCACAATATGCTAGAGATTGCAACAAGCATTCCTTGATGTGTGCATATATTGCACATATGTGTGTTCCAGTTATATTGATTACAGTTTACAGCAGGCCATTGTTGCCACTGCTTTAGAGTTCTGATGTTACATTGCAATATGAATGAAAACTTAGCATTGTATATTTGGAAAGTGGATTTTGAAGGCACAACCTATGACTACTCTGTAATAGTGAACTGTTGTTTTAGCTTCCAGATTAATGCATACACACTTTCCTATTGCAGTTGAGAAACAAATGCTCAATTTAATACAACTGTATAATAAACCAATAAAGGCATCCTTACCTTTAATGTTATAAATAACAGTACTGTTCAAATGCATGCATACCACATGCTTCTTGCTTCCATGCCAATCTAGAGACATGGGTTCACACATTCAGTTCTCGGACTGTGATGGCTGCAAAAAAGAAACAGAACAGAATACATTATGAATGCCAATCCTGACTATATCCAGCTTTTAACTCTTACAAGTAGTCTCTGTAAGTGATGCTAACACATCTCTGGGGTGCCCCCAGTCCTACATTCCTCAATCCAATGGTCAAGGGCATCCATCTTTCTCATCCTGAGGTTTCTGTAGTGATTCCTGCATTGTTCAGCAGTGTGGGGGATACTTGCAATACTGGTCAGAGCATGGGCCAGGGTATTCCATGCCTCTGCCTTGTAATCTGAGCCACAATAGTCTGTCTGCAAAAGCCTGGACCCATGTTAATTCACTAGGAGTTCAACAAACACTTTGTACTCCGGGACTCCCCATCTTTCAGCACAGAATCTCAAAACCTCTCCACGAACGCCCACCATGCCTACCACAGATTAAGACCAATGTAGAATGATGTTTTGCCACCAATTACAAATATTGTACTTACTGGGAATGCACACTTCCTGGTTTTGCAACATTTGAAATTGTTATGCATCACTTACTATCATGCAAATGTTGCGCGAGACTGCGTACTGCGGGGAAATGTGTTTGTGCATTGGCCAATAGTATTAATTGAATGCATCTGGTGTATGTTTGTGGCTGTCTGGTTCCTGTCTGCTACCTTGGTGGCCCATTTGTCTGCTTTGTGCACTGCCACTCTACTCATAAATGAGTTGAGCATAGGCAAAGCCATTTTGTGCTAAGCAGCACATCGCACAAACAGTGCCAACCCAAAAAGAAAAAAAAATTACAAAAATGGAGAAATAGTTGAAATGATGAAAATCAATCTAGGACACAAACAGTAGACATTTTTAGTACACATGAGATATGATTACATAGGTCTGGATCCCAACTCTCACCACAATGCAGCATCACAAAACAGGGTGGGGGGACCTATCCATCTTTGCCCACAAACATCTTTGCAGAAAATAGATGACAAAATTCTTCACAGAACCAAGTGTAACTGAATCTACGCTGATATCAGGGCATGCCTTGTTATAGATAAATGTATTGTATTTAATATATTTGGATGTAGTGCACTTAGTGATCACACAACCTGTTATGATTATTCCTTGCAAATATCTTGGTCATTCATCAGTTATCTGACCAGTATTCAAAAAACATGCAGTGTGTAAACCAGTCTATATAATTTATTTAAAATGTGTGAGGTTATTAACTGAGAACACATGATACACAGTTGCCAATAAATGAAGGGCAGGTTGGATGGCACAAAAAATCATAAACTGCTGTTTTGCAGGTGGGGAGTAAAGTTGGGTTCCTGTCATGACACATGCAAGAGTATACTATTCTTTCAAGGGGGTGGACCCATTTTGAGCTACTGTTGGGGCACAAACAAGGATATGTTGCTCTTGTTACTCTCCTTGTTTTGCATCCTGTCAGTTTGATCTTTTGAGGGTGGTGAAGCCGGAAACTGCTTTGTGTCTCATCACTTCCTAACTTTGCTCAGTTATGATTTCCCATTCCAAATGTATGGTGCTAAACTGAGGGCATGCAGTGATCATCAGTACTTTGGGAGGTATGAATGCCTGAATCTTTGAGGCCTGAGGCCTACTACTTGCTAATGGACACAAACAAGTCAAATAACTCTCTGCTTGTCACATGTTGCATTCATTTCTGCACAAATCTCACACCTTGTAGTTGCTTACTGCACCAAGTGATGAAATGCATTTACACGTCATAATATTATTATACAATACAGACTATATTCAGGACTTACACTGTAAATGCAGCAGTTGCCACAGTGTTAGTTCAGGGCTGACTGTGATGCAAACAGTATACAAACAATACACGGGGAGGCAAAGGCTGTGGTTTTGAGTTGAAGCCGGCAGAGATCACAGGGTTTCTGTATTATGTCCCTGTCCACCCTGCAGCATTCTACAATTTCTATGTCGTCTATTTTGTGATAAGTTAAACGTGGCCTGAGAACTCTTCTCCATCTCAGTCTATGCCTATTGGCAGCAGCTGCAGCATTGCTTGCAGTCTGTAGCACATACAAATGTAGTTAAGCAGCAGCAGCTCCTAACATTCTGTCTGTGTAGACTATCTATGTCTGTACTCCACAACCTTTGAAATCCACAGGAAAAAAACAGCATGGCGTCTACATGATTGATTTATAACTTGTTGAATAGCTCCACCAGATTGGTTGATTAGAATGCAAATCAGCTGCTTATGCTGTGATTAGCATGTATGAAACACAGCCTAAGATAGATGCAATTCATTAATAATCTACTCCAGTATAAAAAGGAAAATGTGTAGCTAGCCAAACCAATGGTGAGGACATTTGCTACCTGTTCAGAAAAGCAAAATATTTCCAAAGCTATCTTTACAGAGGAGTATTGAACTTCAGAAGGTATGCTGTAATTTTTTCACCTACATAATGTATATGCTGGAATATTATAATGAATAATGTGATGCAAAGGCTTTTACACTATCTGTATGTCTTAGTTAGAAGTGTACTGATTCATGTTTGTCAAGCCATTTCAGAAGTACAAATGATTGACAATGCAAGAAAATTGAAAGCTGTGTGAAACATAGTTACAGACGTTTCACGGACAGTTCCTTTGAAATAACATTTAGCATTTCAAATCTGTTTTATTAGCAAAATGGTTCATGTGCCTCTTCTTTTGTTGGTGATGGGAGCAAAGAAAAAAATTCTGTGATGTCACAAACTAGAATGGCCTATTATTTTGAGAGAGAGCACAGTTGAGTTACTGCTATGGCACATACAAGGACATGTTGCTCTTGCTGCTCTCCTTGTTTTGCATCTTGCCTGCTGTCAGTATTTCACATCTGTAGACTGCTTTATGTTTTTCATGTGGATACTACTTACTGCCGATCTTAACTGTTTTATCTGGTAATAGTCACTTTGTAGTTATGTGATACTTATGTGTATTATCATTCAAATTGCGTTTTAGAAATGAAAATGTCATTGAGACGGAGACCCCCCCTTCAGTGAGGCCAATAATACTATAATTGTTGACCCACTCTGTCAACATGGGACTTTTCTTCTGGGAAGAGGTCATCCCAATATGCCAGATATGCTTAAACTATGGCAGCAGATCATTTCAAACATAAATTTCATAGACGGACACAGCTGGATTTATGAGAAGGTGTGCCACTGTGCTACTGACATGATCACCTCTATACGGCAGTGTGCAGCTGCTGTTACCTGACACCAGTTGGTAACCCAAGGGTGGGCATACTGCAGAACCATCTCTCATCCCCAATGAGGAATTTCTGGCAAATCTTCTACAACAGGACAATGCACAGCAGAGTGGACCATAACATGTAATTGATGTAGGCACAACTCCTTCTCAGTCTCAGGAAGAGCTTATTAGGTAGGTGTTTTTATATGACCAGTTGAATACTGTTGTGTAGTAAAACAAGTGAAATAAAAGTTAGTTCTGTGTTACATGTTTTTGTTGGAGGGGATTGAAGATAGGTGCAGTGATAAGCTCAGTTTGGAGTTGTCAGCCATGTTCTTGTTAAACGTACACTTCATGCAGATATAGAGGAGTACATGTAGTACCCCCTGTCTTACTGTTAAAAGTGATGATGTTGCCCTTACCTCTTGCTTAACTTATTTCAGGACTATCAGGCAGCAATGTATGCCTCCTGCAGATGGTAAGCAAAATAAATTTATTAAGTACTGCAGATCAATTTATAGAACTATTATAATGTGTTGTTTTAGGCTTGTTGTGTGTATAACTGCCCTGTGGCAGCTGCACTGTTGGTTGTTTAGCAATATTCCACCATAGTAATGCAGGTATGAATGTATGTTTGTGTTTCTCCCTTTCTATCACAGGTGATCATGACAGTGGGAATGTGGGCCCTGTGCCACCTGATGTCAGTTTCTCATCAGACGCTGATGAAGATGATGGCAAAAGTGAGGCACAGTCAAGGGTGCATAGATTGAATCTGATACAGATGTTGACATCCAGCCACCCCCTTCTTTATCCCTGGACACAGCCAGTAGGCCTATGCCTACCCAGTATACTGAGCCCACAGATGTAGGACAGGTGGAGGGCGAGGACATTGAACAGTGAAATGTGGCTACTGCAGCTTCAGTGCCTATTGATTCTCGCTATAGCTGAAGTGTTGGTGAGGTGCTACACAGGAGGGTTGATAGGGTTGCTTGAATGGTGCCTGCTGTCTTCCTCCAACTAGTACAGATGCCTCTTCCATTCTCATTCAATGTATGTTTAGGGCCATCATGGAGACACAGGAATGTTCAGAAAGGCACTCAAGATAAATTCTCAGGGTTGTGGATGTGCACAATCTGACATGTGTGACTGCCTCCACCATGTCACTGATTCACTGGATCAGATGAATGACATATTGGAAGAAGGGGGTGTCTGTCATGGAACAAGCAGTGTCTGTGATGGAACATCTACTGGCAGGGGAATGTTTTTCTCATAGGTGTAGATCAACCACAACATCTGCTGATATCCAATGAGACCATGCCCGATTACACTTCCGTACTGGCAGTACTTCTGCTGGTCCATCAGTGAATGTGCTGTCCACACCCAGATGTAGCAGGCCATGGGGTCATGGTCCTTGGCATTTCCCTGAAGGGAGCATGTCCAGCAGACACCAGTCATGCTCAGGTAGCAGTACTGCTGTACTGCATCTGACCTTGGGTGTGGAGTTGCCAGTGCAACTCCTGGCAGAGCCAGTTCTCATGGTCAGGGTGACAATGATGAACTGCCACCTCTAGGATCCACAGCTGACACTTGTCTAACAACCCATGATGTAGAGATAACACTGATCTGGGCTGTGTTCATGCAGACTGTCACACAACACTTTCACATGGAGGACTCTTACAGACAGACACACGCAGTCTGCTGTCGTCCCTTTTTCCTTACACACATTCACCAACCTTGTCAGCCTAGGACTCGTGTCCCCCCACAACACCACATGCAAGGGATGATAACTGTGCCATTTCCCTGTTTTCTCTCTTTTGAATTCAGGGATACAAAAGCTTTCTGCCTGATGCACAGGGTCCATAGCTGCATAAGTCCCTAATGTATCTGCGTTTGCGTTGTTGAACTGATAATTGCATCTGTCACTTATATTTGCCATGCTGAATTATACAGTGGATAGCATCACCATGTCAATACGTTCTAGTGTATTCTCTTGTAAGGGTTGTGAAGTCAGGAACTGCAGTGCATCTCATTACTTTCTAACATTTCTCTTTAATGTCTTGCTGTAAAAGACAAAAACAAATAGTACCAAGAACCATGAATTATAGGCTAAAACATTTGATAAAATCACATACAATAATTATAAAAACACACAGTGGGGCTTATGGTTATTGTGTCCTATTTTATTAAATGTTTTAGTTGATGGCTCTTGGTACTATTTATTTTTGTCTTTTCCAGTTGCATTTCAGTACCAGACTTATCACCACACTAATACTGATTCATTTGCTTAAGGTTTTGCTGTACATACATATGGTGCATATCATAAGAAAAGCCATCACATTCAGATCACAGGATTGTATGACAGCACTGTAGTCAAACTCATTAGAACATTAATGCAGCATAATGCTCTCTTTTGCATGAACCTCACTGGATACATGAAGCAGGTGGACAGACCACAGGGCTTTCTCATCAAGACAACACAGGGCCTACTAACTATGGCATGCTGCATGTAGGTAGATTAAAAGACATGTCACTGTCGTCTGTCTGGTGTTGCATTAAATTGTACCTGTTATTCTAAGCCTCTTACTTTTGGTTTAAGCACTTGGGCTTCAGGACAGTTGTCTTGCATTAAGAAGGTTTGTAGTGTACACTCTTGTGGGAGAAGACTGTAGCCTCTGCCCTTCTGAGCTGTGAATTGCTGGTTGAATGTTTATTGTTCTTGTTGTTCTAAGTGTCTTTGTTATGGTTTAAGCACTTGACCGCCAAACCAGTTATTTTACATTAGGAATGTTTGTGGTCTAGAATCTTCTGGCAGGAGAAAATAGCCTACATCCTTCTAAGCTGGGAATTGCTGGCTGAAGGCTTATTGTGTCTGTTATTCCATAATTGTCTTAGTTCTTGTTTAAGACTTGGGTTCCAGAACACTTATTTGACACTAGGAAGGTTTGTTATCTACACTCTTATTAGAGTATTCTACTGAATTGCTGCTTTATTTAAACTGTTTTTTTTTTTCTTTTTTGCTGTTGTGATTGCAATATTCTACACTTTGAATTTGTAGTACTTCTACGTTTTATAACATAGGCTAGATTCAGGCTTGTTGAATGCAGATTGTTTGGTATCATTTGAGCACTAAAACCAGCATTCTTACATTAAGAAAGTCCCCCTGCACCCATGTGACAGAAGTGTGCAGCCAATGACCCATCTGTGTTGGGGACTGCTGGAATAAGGCTCAGTCATGGCCTTTTCCTTTGTTTACTTTTTTTAAATCATTTAACTTTGCTTGTTTTCCAGTGTCATGTTTGGCTGGATTTGCACTCAGTTTACTGGAGCAGTTCAGAGCTTGCTCTACTGCCTGAAAACAACTCAGTTGTGCAATGTCATGCATGACACATTTTTTACCTCTAGGCCTCCATAGAACAGACTCTTTTTGTTCGTCTTACAGCAAAATGTGGTCCATCTAGCCCAATCCCCACTAGTTACTACAGTAGATACCTTCCATAATGGATGAACAGTTTCCCACCATTTTTCCAGGCAGCCTAATTGGCATGGGCATCCTAAGGCAATGTAGCAATTGCCTCATGTATACTGACAACCAGTTAGTGCGAAAACAGACTAATACAACATATGAGAGATGCAGCTATACTATGAATCTGGATTCAATTCTCTTCCATAACAACAAGCCAGATATCAAACATGTTGCCATCACACACACATCACCTCTTGCACATAACAAGCTCGCAACACATAAACCCACATATGCAGAGATACTCGCTAAAAGCCTACCTAAAGATCAGAGACCTCCCAAGGACACACCTACTGCACACACTGCAAACCCAATAAAATCCACTACACATAATAATACACACAACAGTGTCTCAGCCAATAAACCCTTAAGGTAAAACACCTCAAAACCAAATGCCTTGGTCATAAGCTACTCCATATAAGACACAAAGATGTACTCCTCAGTAGGCTGTACAAGGAGAAGGTCACAGTCAGCTGCCTGTCAGGTGCCAGGATCCATCAGATCACACACATACTCAAGTCTGTCAACAAGTACCGTTATGACTTTGTCATGGTCCATGGTGCAGTGAATGACTGGAGACATACCTCACTGTATTATATGAAGAGAGACATGACTGAGCTTTCAAATTATAAGTCTAAGGCAGATATTTCCCTAGCTCTAAGCAGCATTCCATCTTCACCCAGGATGATGCCTCAGTACAAAAAAAACATGAGTGACTTTAATAATTGGCTTATCTTCTGTTGACGTCCACGGGGATCCAGTATCTGTCAGCCTGGGAATACATGGTCAACAGACCATACTGCTTTGTTAGAGAGGGTATTCACCTGTTGCCTCTTGGCTTTTGGTTACTGGCAAAGGTACTTGCTTGCCCCATAGTGGCCTTTTTAGGTAATGTCAGAATATCTAAATTCCCGATGTAAAAAAATTCACTAGAGACAAACTCAAGGTTATGCTGCTTAATGCAAGCAGTGTAAATCAGAAACTACACTCATCGGAAGCACTCCTTACCTTGGAAGATGCCCATGTCTGTGCAGTCATAGAGACATGGTTCAAGGCTGCAGAGAGCCCCCCAGACATGCAAGGCTGCAATGCCTCCTACATGTCCAGACATCAAAACAAGCATGAAAGAACCAAAGGTGTAGGTGTATACATCTTCATTAAAAACAAATACACCTCAAGACTGGTCAAACAGTATAACCCTGTAGCGCTATTCCAAGTCCAACTATTTTTATTTATTTTATTTTATTTTATTTTACATTTGCTGACTGGGCTAGTCTAGCTGGATACATGTCCATTTTCAGTAGAGGCCCGGGGAGAAAAGCTCCAAAAAAAAAAAAAAACAAAAAGAATAGAAAATCCATACATACATTTAAAAAGTAATAGCAGTTAAAACTTACCAGGAACTAAAAAAGCAGTTGTTAGAAAAACATTATTTATTTATTTTTTTATATATATAAAAGATACATTAGTCTAAGCAAGGAATAGAACTATCAGTAATAATCAATGGGTATTGTATTTGAGATACAATATCTATGTATACATGCATTATATTTATAATAACATGGTAGTCAGAAATTATTAGGTATTAGAGTAGTTGTAATTTGAAAGGAGAAAAGTTAGTCAGGGTTAGTACAGGAGCAGAGCCAGTGTGTCTTAACAAAGAGCTTTAGATTCTTTTTAAAGAGTGGCAGTGACATTTGTGTAGTGAGATCAGTGGGTAGTAAATTCCATAGTTTTTCTACAGAGTTAGAGTACAGGGAGTCACCTGCTGAGTGATTGGATCTTGAAGTATTAATCAGCAGTTTATTGGAGGAATGTAGGGTCTTATTGTTATTATAAGGTGTAATGATGGTACAGAGTATAGGGGTGTTGGTGGGCTTATACAGGGCCTTGTGGACAATGGGAAGCTGTAGAAATTGAAGCTGGTTGTGAAATTCTAGCCAGTCTAGTTGTTTTAGATTCAGACAGTGATGGGTTCTGAATGGAGAGCCTGTGGCAAACCTAGAAATATTATTATAGGATGTGGCCAGTTTGTTGAGGTTGTTTTTAGATAAATTAGTATATGTAGGGGAGGCATAGAATAGGGTTGAGATTAAGTGGGTTCTGGCAGTAACAGCCCTAGCTATTGGAGTTCAAAAGGGCTTAATTCTGTAAAGGGATAGCAGTTGTTTGTTCACTAATTTTATTGTATTGCTAATGTGGGTATCAAAGTTGAGGTGGTTGTCAATTGTTATTCCTAAGAGTTTAGTGGTTGGGTCGGGAGAAATGATAGTGCCATCATTTGATAAAAGTGTGAAGTGGATGGGAGTTGATTTTCAGGTTGGAGTGAAAAGTAACAATTCAGTTTTCTTGGGGTTAAGGAGGAGACAGCGGTTTGAAAACCATTGTTCTACAGTATTGAAAGCTTTTTGGGTAAGAGATTTAAGTTCAGTTTCAGAGGTAGCTGTACAAATAATAGTAGAGTCATCTGCATATTGAATGCAGGTGGCGTGTGGTATAGCTGTTTGAAGGTCATTAATATAAATGGAAAAAAGGAGTGGACCTAAAATGGAGCCCTGAGGAACACCTAGGGAGATAGGAAGGTTATTAGATAGTTTATTTTGCCAAAGTACCACCTGTTGACAGTTTTCAAGGTAAGATTTAAACCAATTCATGGCTTGGGGATCAAATGAGAGGGATTTCAGTATGTGTAGGAGGAGATGGTGATTAACCATGTCAAAGGCTTTAGATAAATCAATGAAGACTGCAGAGGAAAGATTATTGTTGTTGCGGTTTTTGTTAATGGTGTCTGTGAAGGATAGTAGAGCAGTGGCGGTAATGTGGAAAGGTCTGAAACCATGTTGACAGTCAGCAAGCAAGTTGTGATGGAGAAGGTATGAAAGTAATTTCTTATGGATGCATTTTTCCATTATTTTTGCAAGGGGAGATAGCAAAGCTATTGGACGGAAGTTAGAATACTCGTTGGAGTGTCCCCCTTTATGTAGTGGAATGATATGGGAAATTTTCCAGATAGATGGGATAGTTCCTTCATTTATGGTTCTGTTGATCAGAGTAGAGGGGGGGGTAAGCTATGGCTTTAGCTCCTTTTTGCAGGTATTCTGCTGGGAGTTGGTCAGCTGATGGTGTGGTAGGCTTTAAGTTTAGGAGAAGGGAACAGATGAAGGAAGTATACACTGGTTGTAAATGGAAAGGTGGAGGTAGGATAGTGGTAGAAGTTGGCAGATTTGAGGTGTCAGGAGAAAGATGGCTAGCAAGATTTTGGATAGCATCAGTGAAAAAAGAATTGAAGGCCTTAGCAGTATGTGAGGGATTGTCAGGGTTAGAGCCTAGTGGGTTGGGTGTGATAGATTGGCCTGGGTAAAGAAGTAGGTTTACTGTGTTTGAAGGTAAAAGTTCTTTTTGTCTAATAGGATGGCTTTTTTGGTATTATTTATGTGTTGTTTAAAGGTTTGGTGATCTGAGGGTGTTTTAGTCGGGTGCCATTTTGCCCAGGATTTATTTCTGAGAAGGATTTTTTGCCTGGTATTATTGGTGAGCCAAGGTGCTGGGTTAGTTTTATATCTTACTGAGCATGGTGGGGTGTGATGATTCAGGATTGCTAGGAATATTATATTGAAGTATTCTATGGCTTCATTAAGTGGAATAAATTCTAATGGTGACCAATTACATTGTTTGAGTTCAGTTTGGAAAAGTTCTGACTTGAAGTGTTTTTTTTGTGCGTATTGTTCTATAGCAGAGAGGGAAAGGTAGGTTGGTCTTGTGTCTGATAATATAGTTAGTAACCTATGAAGTTCTGCTTTATAGAGGATTGCTACCCCTCCTCCCTTTTTGACTGTGCGGTCAAGTCTAATGATATTGTAGATAAAACCCCCTTCCATATAATTGTTATATATAGGTCCCCCACCATAAACTATGAGAACTACTCTGCCTACTTGAACATACTTGAGTCACTCAATTTACAGCCAAACACCTAGGTCATGTGTGATTTCCACTATCCTTCCATTGATTATGTGTCATATATGAATACAAACATGCTCACCGAAAGGTTCCTGGATTTTGATAATACAAATACTCTGTAACAGATAGTCTGCACTCCATACAAGGGATTCTAATGTTCTAGACTTAGTATTCACCAATATAGGGGGTCTCTGCACTAACCCCTGAGTGTTGCTTTCTCTGGTCAGGTCAGATCAGAATTCTGTCTTGTTCAAATTAATGACCATACCTGACACCCCCTCAAGAGCAAAAAAAGATGAAACATTTCTCCAAAGCAAACTGTAGCTTGCTAAGTAATCACATAAATAGTTGCAACCCCCCTCCTACCACTGTCAACAATGACTGGTATAGTTGGCTGAAGCTGAATGGATCATAACAAGGTCCTCACAAAAAACAAGCCACCCTGGATGACATCAAGCATGAATAGGTTATACAACAAGTGGAAGAAAGTAATGTCTAAGAACAAGAAGGAACTGACTGAGCAAAGGAAGTACACCCTCAACAGCTTGAACAAGCAAACTAGCTATCTTGTAAAGTCAACTAAAACCAAGTGCAAAGTTAAACTAGCATCCATAGCTAAAAATAATCCAGAGGCATTCTTTAGCTATGCCAGAAATCTAAAAGGGAAGGGCCAGCTTTGTGCCACGCTAGTAGTGGATTGTACCTCTCAAAGTAACCCTGAGGACATTGCCAATCTGCTAGCAGACAGATTTGGGGAAAACTTCACCCCCCTTCCCCACCAGACATACCACAGAACATATCTGTCACCAGTCCTCTACCTAGTATCTCCAAAGAGCAGTTCATAACCGCAGTCTCCATTACCAAAGACACAGCCTCCATGGGACTGGATAACATCCCAGGCTGACTACTAAATAGTCTGAAACAAGACCTAGTGGAACCAATTGGCACTCTCTTCAACCACAGTGTAAATACTGGCTTTGTCCCAGCAGAGTGGAAAACAGCAGCAATAATTCCCTGGCACAAAATGAGTCGATCAACTGACCATGGGAATGGTAGACTCATAAGCCTATCCAGCCTTATCTACAAGGCCAAGGAGAGAATAATCATTGACCTTAACAACAAAGACATAGGTGATCTTCAAACTGTTGACTCGACAAAATTTGGCTTCCTTAAGGGCAGATCATGCTTATTAAGCCTGGTGGACTTCTTTGATAATGTCACCAAGTGTAAAATGCTCTCTGTAATGTCAAGTAACAGCTCATACACACACACACACACACACACACACACACACACACACACACACACACACACACACACACACACACCTAATTAACCCCTACCTATCTAAGTACACAGACTACAGAACACAGTACTTTATGCAAGCGCCGCAACACAAGTCTGACTTTTACATGTTTGTGGGTCAACTTATAGTGGATGACATCAGCAGACCATATGGAAGACAAGATGTTATGAGGGCTGCATGAAATGGATGTGGAGGCTTGTGCAAGTATCAAGACAGTAGCAAGCCATTCCATTTGAGAGGTAACTGTAGGATAGCACATCTATTCTGCTGAGTAGAGATGCACACACACCCAGTTGATTGCAGTGAGAACAGAAACCATATCTACCTAAGTACACAGGCAATAGAACAAAGTACTCTATGCAGGCACCACAGCCTCAAGTCTACATTTTAGGTTCATAGGTTCATTGGTTGATACTAGGCTATCTGCCCTAGGGAATTTATAAGCCTAGCCAGAGTGTGTTTGGCTTTCGCCACCCTTTTAGATGACTGTGCCTCTGTATAGTAAGTCACAGAAGATAGCCCTTTTGAGGTTAGTTTACTGTGCCTCTGTCTAGTAGGGACACAGAAGAGATCCCAGGGGTAAACCTACGATCTCCCATCCACTTGTCAAGATTTCTCTTGAAGAGGGTCATTGAGGAACTCTGCCTAACATGGATTGGGATTTTGTTCCAGAGTGAGGGGAGCCTCTGGGATATGAATCTGTCCCTCCAGCATGTACTATTTATTTCTGTGCTGAGGTTTAAGTCCCTGGAGTGTGTAGCTCTAATGGATTTGGATTTCCTGAGGTAGAGCATGTCCATTAATTCTGGGTTGGACATGGCTATATACATCAGGCACAGATCGCCTCTGAGTAGGCGGTAAGCAACTGAGTGGAGCTGGAGTTTCTTTAGCTTAACTGCGTAGGGCATCTGTTTGAGTCCCTTGATCATCTTGGTGCGGTACTTTTGGGGTCTTTCCAGTTGCTGCAGGTGTCGGGTAAGGTACATCCCAAATGTGGCATTGTATTCAATTATGGGCCTGATGAGTGATGAGTAGAGGGGCACAATGACCTCTCTTGATCTATATGTGAACCCTTTCATGATAAGGTGGGCTATATAGAAGGTCTTTCTAACCACTTTGGCAACGTGATTGTCAAAGGAGAGATTGCTATCTACTTGGGTCCCCAAATCCCTAATTACTTCTTCTGTACTTAATGGATTACCACCTATGTGGTAATTTGTGGGCACTTTGTTTTTCCCAAAGGGGATGACTATGCACTTTTTGGCATTTAGCTTTAGGCCATGGCTCTGGCACCAATTATCCGTCTCTGTGAGACCCTTTTGGAGGATGCTTGTGTCAGTCGGCGAGTCGATTATGGCACCCAGTTTGCAGTCATCTGCAAACTTGGTCAGCCATAGTCCTCCCATGTTAGCCTGTACCTCAGAGAAATATATACTGAAAAAGAGAGGTCCCAGGACTGAGCCTTGTGGGATGCCACTTGTAACTGGTTTAGAGTCTGACATGGCACCTGCAATTCTGACCATGTGGGTTCTATCCCTGAGCCAGTTTGCAACCCATCTTGTGACATAGGGGTTGATATTTAAGCTGGTGAGCTTATTTATGATGCCTGAGTGGGGTATTGTGTCGAAGGCTTTTGCGAGGTTGAGGTAGGCTGTGTGGACTACCTTCCCTTCATCTATGGCCTTGGTGACTGTTTCAAAGAAGTCGGCCAGGTTCAAGAGGCAAGATCTGCCCTTAACAAAGCCAAATTGGGTAGGATCCAGTGTTTGGAGGTTCCCAATGTCTTTGTTTATGAGTTTCATGATGATATGCTCCATAGCTTTGCAGACCAGGCTAGTCAGGCTTATAGGGCAATAGTTTCCGGGGTCCGTTGTGGCACCACCTTTGTGGAGTGGGAACACTGTTGCTGTACGCCATTCCTTGGGTACATATCCTGTAGTAAGGCTGAGATTGAACAGTGACTTTATGTGAGGATTCAGTTCTTCTTGGAGTCTGTGTAAGACGCAGCTCGGGACACCGTCCAGTCCCATTGATGCTATGTTTTTTGCTTTGGAGAGGGCAGCTCTCACCTGTGCATCTGTGATGTCAGGGAGGATACACTCTGTTGAGATAGACATTTGCTCTTTTGGGGGGAAGTGGGGGAGAAGTTTGCACTGAACCTGTCTGCCAGGATGTTGGCAATGTCTGTGTGTTCAGTGTATTTTTTGTCATTTTGAACTAACTCAGAGCATATCTGGGAGTTGCTAACCAGGTTCCTGACATAACTAAAGAAGGCCTTGTGATTATCTTTAGCATCTTGTGCACTTTTTCTTTTGAAGTTGGCCTTAGATAATTTTATGAGGGATCATAGTTTCTTGCTAGTACTGATCAGAGATGCCTTCCCTTTTTGAGATTTTGCTCTATCATGTAGTAGCTTCCTCCTTCTGTTGTATAGCTTGTTTATGGCTGGGGTCCACCAGACAGGTCTCCTGCCTTTGGAGGAATGAGTCTTGCTTTTATTTGGGATAGCACAATCCATGCATTCCTGTAGGTGTCCATAGAAAGCATTTGTAAAGGATTCTGCAGTTTGGGCCATATTTTCCACTGGCCTGGGGGTTTTGAAGGATTCCACCTATGTTTTGAGAAGTGTGAAGTTTCCTTTTGAGAAGTTCTTCACTGTGGTTTCCTTGGCTGGGGGTGGGAACGGGATATGGATGTCCAGTGAGATTAATTTATGGTCAGATCTTACCAATGAGGGGTATACCTCTGATATGGAACATAGAGTCCCCATGTTGGTGATGATCAGGTCCAATATGTTTTCCCCTTTTGTGGTAGTGGTGACCAGTTGTTCCATAGCATTTGAGTTTATAAATTTTAGGAACCGTTGGGCGAGGGTGTTGGGGCTTGAGTAGTGCTCGCAGTCTATGTTTGGGTAGTTGAAGTCACCCAATATAATGGTGCTTGGAGAGACCTTCACATTCTCCAGTGTTCTCAGGAAAGCCGAGTGGAGTTCCTGAGTTTGGGAGGGTGGTCTGTAGCAGGCTACAAACTGAAAGGCAGTTTTGCCTACTGTTAGTTGCACATGGATGGTCTCAGATGCTTCATGCAGTGCCACTAACCTGTAGGTGTGGGTATCTTTGATGAATATGGATACTCCCCCTCCTTTTGTGGTTAGGTCTGAGTTTTGGGGCCGAAAAGCATGGTATGAGGTATAACCTGGTAGTGCTGGGGTGCTCTTGGGAGCCTTGAACCAGGTTTCTGTTACTGCACAGATATCGATATTCTCCATACTGAGGAGAGCCTCGAGTGCATGCATCTTGAGGTTTAGACTTCTGGCGTTGAGCAGCATTACCCTTAGTTTCTTTTTCTTTGTGTTGTCTATGGAGGTGGGTTTGTCTTTTGAGCCTTACCTAAAAAGGGAACTATGGGGGTGGTAAGAGCCTTAGCCAGTATTCAAAATCCCAGGGGTGACAGGTGCAAGCCGTCCCTAGTGAAGCAATGTGGCTTGTCGGGCATGTCATCCCAGGCTGACAGACACTGGATTCCCTTTGAATGACATCAATACTTTAGCCAATTGTTAAAATTGATCATTTTGTCTTTATACTGCGGCATCATTCTTGGTGAGGGTAAGATGCTACTCAAGGTCAGGGTCATACCGGCCTGGGCTACATGATCAGAGAGCTCCTTTATGTCTCTTTTCATATAGTCCAGGGAGGTACGTCTCAGGTCATTCACACCAGCATGGACAATGACGGAGTCATATATGTACTTGCTTTGGAGTGACCTGAGTGCTTGTGTTATGTGGCGGATCCTGGCACCCGACAGGCAGCTTACAGTGACCTTCTCCTTGTTCAGCCTGGTGAGTGGGATGTCAGTGTGTCTGACAATACAGTCACCTATTACAAGTGCATTAGGTGTGTTGTTTAGCCTTAAGGGCTGTGACTGTGTGGCACACTGACTTTGTGAACTATGTGATACTTGGGTATTGTTGTGGGGTAGCAGTCGCTTGAATGTCTGCTTTGGAGGTCTCTGCTGCTTGGACAGATTTTTATTTAGAGCCTCCAAGTATGTTTTTGTGTGTTTATGTGTTTGGTTTTCTGTTGCGATAGGTCTATGTGAGACTGGATTTGTGGTGTGTGTGGTTACCTTCTCCTCCTGACTGACTGTGCCAGTATTGGGTTGAGAGAGCTCAGCTTCCAGTTTGGCTATATAGTAGCATCTCTCACATATATTTGAGCTTGTTGGGAAGAGGAGAGGGTGGTCTGTGTACATAAGGCAGTTGTAACATTGCCTCAAGATTCCCAGATTCACCAGCTGGACTGGAGAGTAAACCCGGAACTGACTTTTGGACATGCCAGAATAGTATAAGGAACAACTTTTTGACTGATCAAAAAGGACCAATAGGGAGCCAAGTACTTAAAGGGAGTATAAGAGGGTGTAGTGCTTTAGTTTGTTAGTGCTTACTTATAAGATTACTTATACGAGCAACTGCAGGGCTTTAGAATGAAAATAGAGTGTTTACTTTGAGATTTAGAACAGTTCTAAGGGATAAAGTGAAGAGCAGACTTTGTGGAGCCGGGAATAGTTTAAACCCATTTAAGCGGCGCTGCCCGATGCTGCGATATGCGCAAAATCATGCAAAACCGCACAAATGCGGGTTCTAAAGCAGGGAAACTGAAAGAGATAGGAATTGACCCAGAGCTGCCAATAAGCTACTAGATTCAGGGCTGAGACCACTCCTCTAGGGACAGATAAGCTGCTCAAAGCTCCCCACACTCACTGGTGAACAGAGAAGCTTCCTCCTATCTAAGTAAGGATATGGGCAACACAGGAAGCTATACCACAGTCTGGAATTCAGCAAAACCTGAAATCTGGATTAATCTAGTTCAGTAAAGGCAGGAAAAGAGAATTTTTTTTTCAGGAAACAGCAGAAAAACACACAGAAAACACTGTAAATGTTATAACAGGCTAGCACACTTTAGTGTGTAGCCTACAACAGTTATACAATACAAAAATGACTTAAATTGATATAAAAACAAGTGCAAAAACTGTAAAAAGCAGAAGGCAAATGCAATTTAAACTTTTTAAAACACAGATCAGTTAGAAATTCACTTTTTAGGTGGGAAAAGGCAGTAGGAGCAAAAAAAAAAAAAAAGAAAAAATACTTAAATCTGGAAAAGTCTCTCTTGGGTCTCTCTGTTGCCTGTATCACTCTGCAGGACACCACGAGGAGCTGTGCGGAGTTGTATACTGTTGCAAAACTGCACAAATGCAGGTTTCACAGCAGGGAAACTGAAAGAGATAGGAATTGACCCAAAATGGCCAATAAGCTACTAGTTTCAGGGCTGAGACCACTCCTCCAGGGACAGATAGGCTGCTCAAAGCTCCCCACTCTCACTGGTGAACAGAGAAGCTTCCTCCTATCCAAGTAAGGATATGGGCAACACAGGAAACCATACCACAGTCCAGAATTCAGCAAAACCTGAAATCTGGACTAATCTAGTTCAGTTTTTTCCTGCATTTTTGCATTGCTACAGGTCAGTTTATAGTGAATGACATGAGCAGTACATGTTGAAGAGAAGAAGATAGGAAGACTGCCTGAAATGGATGTGTAGGCAGGTGCAAGTATAAAAATACTGTCAATTTATGAGATTGGAACAGTAAGTGGAGGATGCACACTTGCTCTTCTGGCTGGACACACACACATACACACACACATACACACACACACACACACACACACACACACACACACACACGCACACACACGCATACATGCAAATACACAGTTGATTGCAGTGAGAACTACCTAAGTACATAGACTACAGAACTCAGTACTTTACGCAAACACCACAGCACAAGTCTGACTTTTAAATGACTGTAGGTGAACTTATGGTAGACAATGTCAGCAGGCCATGTGGACAACAATTTGGAAGGCCTGCATAGGCACATAGATTCATAGATTCATGTGATGCCAGTAGCCTAAATGTAGAGTGTGTCCTAGGTGTGTAGAAACCTAGCTGTGTAAAAGTACATTATTGAGCATAGTTGGATGTTTGAGTTTAGCAGATCAAGGTTATCAACACCACAGTCTGTCCCTGTACATGAGGGAGCACACAACATTATATATTACACTTTGCAGTGTAGTTGATATAGATAAGTAAAATATACTGAGCCACCAGGTTTGTACTGCTTTGGGAGGGGAACAACACATGTATGTATTATAACTACATGATGTATTCTTAGAATCTGCCCTGAATTTGCAATGTTTCCACATGTAGTTTTATGTAATGCAAAGGGAATTGGCAATAAACACCAAAAAAAAAGCATCAGATATACAGTTCCATAATGCAGGGAGCAGAATATTTGCGTGATGGTTAACAAAGTGTACAAGCATGCGAGTTACATCTGTTTGCACATAGGTAAGAGGCACAGAAATGCGAGTTATATTGCTAATGTTAGTAAAAATAATACAATATGAAATATACTGTATTTGAACTCGGGACTATGTGTATGGCAGTCCTACTCTTACACCTGCTGCCACAAAAATGTTAAGGAAATAGTTGTCTATGCTGGACTTCATTGCTGTAAACTACAATCTCACAGCAGTAAAACAAAGGTTGCTCACTTTGTACTAGAACCCAGTACCATCTGTAGTCCAGCACAGCTTTTCACAATGGCTGAGGGCATTAATTGAAAGTATCAGATTACTATTTTTGGCCTTCTGCTTCATAGGTGGACTGCCTTGCTTTGCACAAACCAGATAAACACAGTCATTGCCTTCTTCCGCTGTTTGCGCTATGCAGCATAACGCAAAAAGTGCAATTAAAAAACTGAGGAATAATTAAAAAAAACTTAGTAATGGGCACATATAAGTAAAATAAAGGTATGGTGTCACATGTTAAGGTACATTTTATACAAATCCACATCCATTCACTTCATTACTGCACCGAGTTAAGATATACAAGGATATACCATAATATTATTAAAGAATACATTCTAGGTTCAGGACTTACCTTGAAAATGAAGCAGTTGAGAGAATTTGATTTCAGGCCGACAATTTCCTTGTCTCTACGACCATGGTATTGAAGTATGCAGGAAAAAACAGAATGTTGGCTACATTGATGCTTTGTAGATTGTTGAATAGCTCCACCATACTGAAAATAACCTGCTTATTCTGTAATTAGCATCTATGAAAAACATTTGCTACTTACTGAATACATCAACTCTGTTTGTGAAAATTAGTGCACAGTGCACAACTACACTCTACTGAGTGCACTGACGCTGCTCACACCAATGGTGAAGTAAGGTAAACACAGGTGATCTTATTACTTTTGTCCATGCCTGTGATATTGCACAAACATGCAGCTCAAAAAATGGAGGGAAGGTTACAGACCCTGTAGTAGAACCCAGAACATTATAGACTCTAGCCCTACACACACACATGCTGCCACATGAATAGCTATAGGACAAGCACCGAGAAACCTACCATCGAAGCCCCTATTACCAGTGGTTACGCTAAGTGCTGCATTGCACAAACAAGGACAAAAATTACAAAATCAATTTTAATTTAATGTGGATAGATACAATACATTTTAACAAACAATAAAGAGGATGACACAGAACTTGTGAATTGTGCACTGCTTAAATGCACTTTTACACTTCACAGACCTACATGTACACCTCTGTATGTACAAATTGACACTCCCCTTGATATCATCATTCACAGTTGCCATGCTTTCAACATGAACACTGTGGAAGTGCCTACATGAAGTGAACATCTGTACATGGTTGCAAGTTTTGGGGATTCAGCAATTTTCATGAGTTTTGACCTCATTTACATCTTCACTATGCTGACAGCCCTGAATCTGCATGGTTGATAACCTTGTAAGCAGGGAAACTGAAGTGGAGCACAATGTTGCACAGTCAAGGGAGGGTATTACTGAGGTATATATTTGCACAGAGGAATGCAGGTTTTGAATTCTGTGTTTCATGGGGTTTACACTTTTAGCTGTCTACATTAGTTATGTGTACATTGTTCATTTGGGGGTGGAGGTGCAAAGATACATTTATGTCATTGCACTTAAAAAGGAATTGTTGCTATTGTTAATATAATTTTCTATCATCCAACATGTCTGATAGTGTCATAATGTGTGTGGAGTTAGATATTAGGGTCTGTTCTGCACAAACGTATGGACATTTACTTATTCTTGTTTCCATGTAGACTTCTCTGTGTGTCTATATTCGGAAAACTTTCAAATTCATGGCCAACAAGAGCATAGAGTCTACATCACTGCTTTACAACTTGTTATATTGCTTCACAGTATTGATTTGCTTCATTAGAATACAATTCAGCTACTTATGCTATAATTTGCAAGCCACAGAAGCTTTCATGTTTGTGCATTAGTGTTGGTGAGTGCATGCAGCTATGCGGAGTTTAATGAATCTAAAACTTTTCCAGGCCATAGGTGCATACCACTGCAATGTGCACATGGTCAAAAATGATCATGTAGTCTTCACTGAATCCTCCTAATGTTTATAGTCGGATAACTATGTGTTCTTTCTTGTATCAATCTAGTTAACTCTTTTTACTTATATATATATATATATATATATATATATATATATATATATATATATATATATATAGATATATATATATATATATATATATATATTTATATGATTTTATTTCTTGCCACAGACCTGATGAAGGCTTTATTGAATTTGTCAGTCGAAAGCGATTTTAGTTAAAAGCCAGTTTTTTATGTGTGTGTTATGCTTTTCTTAATGTCTGATTTGAGAATGTGGGTTGTAAATAGATTGGTAATGTTTTCCTTGACTAGGATTTAGTTTGACCTAATCAGTGGTAGTGTTTGGGGGTGGGTACTTCATGTTCTAAAATGCACTTTTTACTGCTTTGTTTATATTGTTTGCCTTGTATAGGCTGGTTTAAAATCAAACAATACATATATTTTCCACACCTACTTCTAAGTGTATAAAAGCTGATATGTTTAACATTGACAAATATTTCAGATTTTTTTACTGAGTATTGCTTGTCTGTGATTAATAAAGGCTTGTTGCTTTGGAATACTACCTGGGTTTCATGATTTTTGGGAATTATCGTGACTGAGCTCATCAACAATGTTTTAAGACTACTAGTTTCTCTGTTTTGTTATTGTGTCACACAAAATGCACACACACACACACACACACACACACACACACACACACACACACACACACACACACACACACACACACACACACACACACACACACACACACACACGTACACTATCACATTCAGTGAAAATCATACACTGACAGTTAACAAAATGACACACACCATACATGACCATACATGCAACTCCACAACTATTCAATATGTAAACACTTTTATTTTTCTGCACTCTCGGATATGACAGCAAACTACCCAAAATACTCAACCCCCCCAAAAAAATATATATATATATATACTACTACCATAACCCCACAACCTTACTTGACTGCTTTAGTGACTACCATCCCACCTCTGTTCTTAGATACACCCCCACCCCCCAAAACCCCACCTTTACAGGGACTGTCGCAAACTCTCAAACTTTAATGTAACTCAGTGCAACTCCATTCTTTCCAGCTTAGACTGGTCTATCCTTAAACAAATCCCTCTTAAAGATGCAGTAATCATGTTCAATAGCATCTTCCTGAATACCCTTAACTCCCTTGCTCCCTCTAGGAAGATCAGAATAAAATCTAATCGTGCCCCATGGCTACCAAGAGAAACCAAGTCCCTTATGCACAAGAGAGATAGCACTTGGAAAGCCAGGACTAAAACTAAGGAACCTCCTCTACTCCACAAATATAGGCATCTTAGGAATCTGACAAAAAAACTAACAACTAACAAAAGGTCCTTCTATAACTCTGCACAGCTCAACAGCAAATCTAACCCTCAGAAATGTTGATCAGCTCTAAACAGAATTCATTCTTCTGGTTGCCCCTCAACTTCCTGCTCTTACCCTGACATATCACCACTGTAAACAGCTACACTCCTTAATAAGTACTTAATAGACTCCATACAAAAACTCTTACCTACCAACTCTAACACTACTTCTCTGCCTAACCCTCCCAACCCACTAGTAATACTCCATTCTCCTTACACTCTGTCCCTACCTCCTACATCAGATCTCTTCTTCAAAAGCTTAAACCCTGCTCTCCCTCCACTGACAACCTAACTCCTGCCTTCCTCAAAATTGCTGCCAATTCCATTGCCTATCCTGTATCTATACTAATCAATAGATCCATTCAGGAATCCACTGTCCCTGCCCTATGGGAATCCTTTTTCGCCATTCCCCTACATAAAGGTGGAATCTCTACAGATCATTCTATCGCCCCATAGCCATCCTATCCCTCCTCTCTAAGATTCTTGAAAAATGCATTCACTCACAGCTTCTCAACCATTTCCTCGAGAACAACCTTTTCATTCCCACTCAACATGGTTTCCGTCCTGACCATAGCACCACTACCGCCCTCTTATCCTTTATACATACCATTGCTGAGGCCCTAGACAACAACAAACTCATATCCTGTCTCTTCTTTGACCTTTCCATAACCTTTGACACTGCCTCCCATCCCCTACTAATAGCTAAACTTGAAAATCTAGATCTATCTTCTTCTTCCTTGGCCTGGTTCTCCAGTTACTTATCCTGCAGGCAGCAATCTGTCAAATGGCTTTCTTCGACTTCTCCATTTAAATCTGCTTCTACTGGAGAACCGCAAGGTTCCATCCTGGATCCTCTCCTGTTCGATGTCTTTACCAACAATCTCTCTACATCCTGTAAAGAATCTTTCCCCATCCAATATGCTGACGACTCAACCCTCATCTCTATCTCTGACAATATCTCTAACCTCCACACTCTAACTCAACAGACATTTCTATCCACTGAACAATGGATATCCAATAATCTACTTATCCTTAACCCCAAAAAGACCAAACTCTTACTCTTTCTGCCTCGATCTCTCACTTACCACAAATCTACCTTTGAAATTGCATCCGCTAATATGACCATAATCCAACCAATAGCTCACACAAAACTCTTGGGGGTCATCATTGATCATGAACTCAAATATAATCTCCACCTGCTTCAAGGTATAAAAAAAGACAGACAAGAAACTTGGTTTACTATATCGCAATAAAACATTTATAACCGCAAATGCTAGACTCTCCCTTGCTCAGACCCTTCTCTTCCCACCCTCCTATATGCTGCCCCTGTACTCACTAACATTCAAACCATGACGTTGAACAAACTCCAACAAACCTACCTCAAGATAGCTAGGTTTGTCACAAACTCACCTTACAATGCACATCACTGCCTTGCTTTAATCTCACTTCAGTGGCTTGAATTCCCCCAGCTTCTACTTCTAGGTCAACTTCAAATGTTACATTTCATCCTTAATAAGCCTTCATCCTGTCTTGTTCTCTCTTCCTTCATCTCTATCTATACTCCACTTCAGACTCTCTGCACCTCTAGTCAGCAACTACTGCTCACATACCAACCCAAAGAAACTATAGGCAAACTCTTATATAAATGCTCTGTTGCACAAGCTTGGAACAAACTCCCTATAGATATACATTATATCATCCACCCAACACACTTTAAAGAAAAATTCAAATTTCACTTACTTATCTCCAAACTTTGTCATTGTCAGGCCCTAGCTTAAGCACCCCACTCACTATATAAAAGTAGCAAGCAACCAACCAACAATAGAAAACAATCCACAAAGATGAAATGCTTCCAAACAGCACAAAAAAGTTAAATCCCAGGTAGAATGAATGAGAAGAATTTAATACGAAACAATTCACGAAATCCAACAAACAGGATCAGTACAGAACATAGAACGATCATCGTTCTGATGAAGTCTGATTTCCAGATGAAAGCGCTAAACCCTGTTCATTTGTATGTTCTGTACTGATCCTGTTTGTTGGATTTCGTGAATTGTTTCGTATTAAATTCTTCTCATTCATTCTACCTGGGATTCGACCCCACTCACTATATAACTTTCTTCCTCTCTCCTCTCTCACGTAAGTACTCCATTTTTATTGGATACATACTAATGTATATTAATCTATTCTGTTGGTCAAAACTCTGCTTGTACATATGTAAATATAATTGCTTCTCTTGTAAAACAAATGTGATTGCACTGTTATTTCTATAATTGTTTACATTTTTTGTATAATTTAGTTTTTCTGTTTGAATTTTGATGCTTACATATGAATTTCTGTAATTTATTCATGTATTGGGACTTTTCTCCTCGGGTCTCCACTGAAAGTGGGCCACAAGCCCAGTTGGACATACCCGGTTAACAAATGTCAATAAATAAATAAAATAAATAAATATAATTCTTTCATGAAATATTGAATGCTCGGTAGAGAAAAAAATTGTGTTTTTAGATAGAATCTGAAATAAGATACAAGAAAATGGTATTTAATATTTGGACATTTGTCTCATCGTTATTTTTGGTTTCATCCAGAACTATTGAGCAAAGAAGATAAAAGGTATTTTGTCCAGTCTTTAAAAAATATGTGGCTTTCAGGTAAATTGTTGTAGACTGCAGTCATTAAATAATGACAGACATGAGTTTCATACTCTGTGTCCCTTAGAAAGTTTTTGCTAACAAAAATCTTTTTATTCTAGCAACTCTTTAAGTATATAAGAGAAACATTTAAAGTCTGTGCCTAATTTTTGCATATTTGTCACTAATTTGAGTGACAGTGGGAGGGCAGAGTTGGTTGCAATGGCATCGCTGTATGGTTTTGACAGCAGCAAGCTGAGATACATTTCTGGCACATTATTTATAAATGCATTTACTCACTTTTTCTCAAACAGATATCTGAGCTGTACAGTCATGCATTTTTCTGTAATTGATGGTTTTATGTGTGTGTTTGTGTGTGTGTGTGTGTGTGTGTGTGTGTCTGTGTGTGTAAATACTCAGTTACTGCAACCCACAGTAGTTATGGTGTAAAGGAAGGAACTGATTCTAGTAAACATGAACATCTTCATAAGAGCCATGCTGTTTGAATACAATTCTTGGTTTCTTTGTTTTGCTAATTATTGATAGTGCAGTGAGTTTAATTTCATTATTTTTAAGTGTGAATACATTTTGAATTAACTTTTTTTTCAAGCACATAGATGTGACATGTACTGTGTAGGGCTACAACAGTATGTTTGGCACTTATTAGAGATTAATAAGGCTATGAGTTGACCCTTTATCCAGTAGAATGTTCCACATTGTTAGCAAATGTATTTTACATTTGTCTTTTGAATTTCTGCATTTTTCATTTAGATGCTAATTAGTATTTCAGTATATGCTGTTTGACTATGCGTCTTAGTATATACTTTGTAGTTTAATTGGTTGTCAGATGTATTTTTCAATAAATGCAATTTTGAAGGGGAGAGAAGTTTACTGTTACTCATATTGTCTGTTTTTGGTGTGAGAGTTTTGTTTTATTAAATAACTGTTAGTGTTTTGCTGTAAATTTTGAAATAACAGATTTAAATTAAATCCAAATCTCTGTGATTATTTTAAAAGTAAAAAAAAAGAATGAAAAGAAAAGTAAAGCAAAAAAAGTATGCACACTGACTGGATTGAAAAATGTTTATGGTATTTGAAGACTGACAGGCAAGTAATTAGTGAAGAGCATGCAAATGAAGCCAGGAAACATGCTGACGTGATTCAACACTGTAGCAAGCAACTGCACAGACTCCCTGCTGGTGTTCTATCTGTATTTGAAAACTTTTTAAATACAGCCATGAAACTAGTCTACATAGCATATCTCTTAACCTTTTAGAGCAAGAAATCTAGAGAAAGACATCAATAACGGGAGGACAAAGGGGCAGAAATAGTGCCACTTTTTAAATATTGCTCTTACAAACTTAAAAAAAACTGATAGAACAACAGGTTTGCAGAAGCAGCAAACAGCTTTGTGTACCTCTCGACCACTTACACATACAAAATAAGGTTGCATTTTAAATATTGCTCTTATTAACTTAGAAAGTTGCTAGAATAACAGGATTTGTGTTAGCATGCATTTTCTAAAGGTTATGAACTGTGAAACTCAAATGCATGTCAATATTTAGTAACATTAGTCTTTAGATCATCCCAGTGATTTATCAAACAGCACATATTTATGAGGAACAGAACAAAAATATGAGGTAAAAACTAGACATTCTGCAAAAATCTGTTCAACTGAGTGGAATGCTAGATCAAGGTATCGGAATAAGCTTAAAATAAACAGGGGACAAAGGCTCAAAATAGGAACTTTTTTTAAATTTAATAAGTGATGAAATATATGTATATGCCATAATATTATTAAACAATACACTCCAGATTCAGGACTTACCTTATAAATGCAGCAGTTGCCATAGTGTTACTCTGGGGTTGACTCTGTCTGATGCAAGCAGAATAGATGGGGAGGTAAAGGTCATGTAAGTAGCCTGGCATCAATGTTACTATATGTGTGTGAGTAAGAGGAAGATTTTAGGCCCCCAGATTGTGAGTGAATGTATTATACGTTGTTCCTTAGCCAATGCTAGGGCATACTAAGCACACCTATGTCTGTCTACATCCATGGCAGCTTGTGGTTTCCCTTCTGACTCCTCATCTGCCTGTGCCTGTTGTGACTTTGGCATTGGTGGTATTATGTATGCCCTTTCCATCTGCTGATCCTGCTGCAGTTGTTTCCTCAAGATGATGTTGTGTAGCATGTCACATACGGTGAACATTTCTGTGAATATCCATGGCTTGTACTGCAGAGCTCCCTCAGATGTATCTTGGTACCAGAACCATGACTTCAGCAGGCCAAACACATGCTTCATGACATTTGTGGTCTGAGCATGTGCCTCATTATGGGGTTCTTCACTGGGTGTGTTTACATTTCTGATGGGTGTCATTAGCCACAGTTCCAGTGCAAAGCCTTTATCCCACAGTATTTTACATGTGGCATATCCCCCCTAGCAAATATCTGGTACAGTTGGGAGGTGTTCTAAATATTTGAGTCATGGCAACTGCCAGGGTTACCAGCACACACATTCGTAATGATTCCCTTGGCATTACACATGACTTGGCAATTGAGGCTGGAGGGGCGGGAGGCTGGCATAATGGTTAAGGTGTTTGCCTAAAATGGTTAAGGTGTTTGCCTAAAAGACACAAGGTGCAGGGTTTGATTCTCACATGGGCTAATTGGCTAGGCTTAAAATGGCCCACAAGGGCAGTTAGCATAGTACTAATCTATGAACCTATGAACCTATGAAAGAGTGGTAGTCCTTTCTGTTAATATAGAGCCTACCCTGTTTCCCAAGTGGTGCCTTCATTTCTACAGGACTTCAATATGTGGCACCCAGTACTTCAGGGTAGTGTGCTACTTGGTAGAACTGTTCCATATTTCTGTCCCTCTCTGCAGAATTATGGGGAAAATATATGTGCTCACTGACATGTTGGAGCATAGCATCCAGGAATTGGTGGAGGATACAGGATTCTGATGCCTGTGACAACTCCAGCATGTCCCCTGTTGGTCTCTGAAAGTTACCTGAAGCTAATATTCTAAGTGCTACACATACCTAAGTTTTCACTGGTATGGGTTCCCCTTATTTGTCTCTGGCTCTGGATGGAGTGTGGCACAGATCGCAGAGTTCCTGTCGTGTGTTCTTGTCCACTCTGTAGTGCTATAAAATTTCCATGTCATGTAGGTTGTGATAAGCTAAATGTGGCCTGCAAATTCTTATCCTTCTCAGCATAGGCCTATTGACAGCAGCAATAGCATTGTCTTCAGTTACTAGCACATACAAATGGACTAAAGCAGCAGCAGCCCCTAACATTCAGTCTGTGTAGACTTTCCGTTTCTATACTCCAAAAGTTTCGACATCCGCAGGAAAAAACAGCATGGAGTCTACATGGATGCTTTATTGCTTGTTGAATAGATCCACATTGTTGTATTGGTTGATTAGCATGCAATTCAGTGGCTTACGCTGTAATTTGCATCTATGAAATGCAGACAAAGCAGATGCAATCCATTAATAATCTACACCATTATAAAAAGGCAAATGTAGCTAGCCAAACTGATGGTGATGATAGTTCTGCTTATATGTTTGAAAGACTGTAAAAACAATTTTTTTCAGGATATATCCATACAGAGGAGTACTTAACTTCAACGGGTATATTCCCATTTGTCACCTACATACTACATATGCTGGAATGTGTTTAAGAATAGTGTGAAGCAAACACCTTTACACTTTTATCTGTATGCATTAGTTAGAAGTGTACTGATGGCATGGGCCTGCATGTCAAGCCATTTCAGAGGTACACATGATTGACAATACATGAAAATGGAATGGCATGTGATAAATATGTACAAATGTGGCAGGGACAGGTCCTTTGATAGCACTTTTAGCATTTCAAAGAGGTTTTGTTAGCAGAATTGGTCACTTGCCTGTTCTTTTTGTGGGGGGTAGCAAGGATAAGTTACTGCTATGGCACAAACAAGAATGGACTGTTCTTTTGGGGGGACAAAGGGGATGTACTGTTATGGCACAAACAATGATATGTTGCTCTTATTACTCCACTTGTTTCCATCCTGCCTGTTGTCAGTATTTCTTATCTCTAGATTGTTTTATGTTTCTCTAGTGGGTAATACTGACTGGCTACATTTTATGTTTTATCTGGAAACAGTTATTTTGTAGTTAGGTGATACTTATGTGTATTATACTTCTGTTGTCTTTTAGGACTCCTAAAAGTATTTCACTCAGGCACATCAATCTATAGGTATCCCCATTTTACTGTTGTTGAAAATGAAGTCATAGTCGATAGGTTTCAGCAGCATTGCGCTTTTCTCCTGGAAAAGGGATGGTGAAATATGGCCTGTAAGATGTGAATTTGGCAGCAGATTGTTCATGATGTCAGTGCCATGGGTGTCCATGGCAGAACATATGAACACGTGAGCCACAGGGCCACTGACATGATAACATCTGCAAGGGGACAAGCAACTGAAGTATTCTGTGACCAAATGGTTACTGGGGGAGGGCCTGCTGGGGAACCACCACTAACCCCCAGTGAAGAGCTCTTGGCCAATCTGAGAGATTCAGACAGCTCCCAAGAGAGTGCAGTACAATATATTCTGGATGTGGGTGTAACACTTTCCAAGATAGCAAGCATACCCAAGGAGGAGGTTACAGGTAAGCTTTAATATTGCAACAATTGAATATTGTTGTATAGTAAAACAACTGAAATAAATGTTTTACTAGGGTCAACAACAAAACCAGTCAAGGCAAAATCTTAGACTGGATCCTAGTCACTGATCCCTCCAAATATATTACCTCAGGCACCATGCAAAATTCTATTAGTGACCATCTCCCTGCTTTTGCCATCCATGCCTACCCTCTCATCAATAAAGTACATAACACTAAAATTGTCAAAAATCTTTCTAATTTTAACCTCCTCACTTTTAACAACACCCTAAAAAGCATCAACTGGAATAGTCTTAAATCCCTCCCATTAGATGATGCTCTTCTTAATTTCAATGATGCCTTTCTAAATATTTTGAAGAGTCTTGCCCTTCCAGAAACAAACAAATGAAAAGAAATCATGCCCCTTGGTTAGCAAGGCCTACCAAAGAACTAATGACTCACAGAGATAAAGCTTGGAAAACCCAGCTTAAATAAAAAAAAAAAAAAAAAAAAAAAATTAGACCTCACTTGCTATAAACAGCTCTGAAACAACGTTAAAAAGCATATTATCAAAGACAAACAGCAGTACTTCTATAACCATCAGGTAAATAAGAAAAACAACCCCAAAATGTTCTGGTCATCCATAAATACCCTCCAAACCCTGGCACCAAACCTAATCCCTGTGCACACCCTGACATGTCACCTGAACAAATAGCAAACAGTTTTAATATTTACTTTATAGATACCATTGCCAACATAACTGCATCCTTCGCCGTACTTCTCCCTAATATTTATTTTCCCACGACCTCATCATCTAACCCCCCCCTCACAAGACTCCCCTCCTCCAACTTATAACACACAAAGCTCTGATCACACTACACCGAGCATTAGTATCCTACCTCTACTCTCCTCACAACAACCTCTACACCACCAGTTTAACCTCTCTCCTATCCCCACCTCCTTCATAAAAAAACTTCTTTCAAAATTAAAACCCTGTTCGCACTCAGCTGACAAAATACCTGCCAAGTTTCTAAAACTTACTGTTGATGCCTTGGCCTACCCCATTAGTATTCTTATCAACAGATCAATCCTAGAATCCTCCGTCCCTTCTCTATGGAAAAAAAGCAATCTTCCTTCCTCTGCACAAAGGTGGGTCCTCAACTGATGTCTGTAACTTTCATCCTATCGCTATACTCTCCCCTATCTCAAAGATCCTTGACAAATGTGTGCAAAAACAACTGTTAGACTATCTTCTCAAGAACAACATTCTCTCTTCCACTCAGCATGGCTTCCACCCTGGCCACAGCACATCCACTGCTTTGATTTCATTTCTAGACATAGTCAACAAAGCTAGGGATTCAAGACACTTTGCATCAGCCCTTTCCTTAGACCTGTCAAAAGCATTTGACACCATCTCTTACTCTATCCTTTTATCACAGCTTTCAAACATAAAACTATCCCCCCAGGCTCTTAACTGGTTCCAAAGCTATCTCTCCAACAGAGAGCATGCTGTGAAATGGCACAATTCCATTTCCCCTTATCTTCCCAACCCCACAGGCATCCCTCAAAGTTCCATTGTAGGTCCTCTACTATTTAATATTTTTATTAATGGTCTCTATTCAGCTATCCCACAGAACTCCCTTGCCCAATACTCAAACAACTCTACTATAGTCTGTTCTGCACCTAATACAAAAATACTTCAGCTAAACACCTAAACAGCCTTTTCTTCCATGGAGAGATGGATGTACTCTAATCATCTCTTACTTAACACCCCAAAAAAAACAAACTCATGATGTTCACACCGAAGAGACAATCCCCTGAAAATAAACCTGACCTTCACATCTATTCACTCAGTACTACAAAAACTGAGTTAGTAGTCCACACCAAATTACAAGGTGTAATAATTGATGAGAACCTCATGTTCGATTTGCATATTCAAAACAGTATTTCTAAGACATACAAGAAGTTAGGGATGCTGTACAGACACAATAAGTTCCTCTCCCTCCCCTCTAAACTATCTCTAGCACAAGCATACCCTCTTCCGTCTCTAACCTATAGTGCACCATTGTTTACCAACCTGCAGTCTTCTCAGCAATCAAAATTAGAAATATTCTACAATAAAATTGCTAAATTCACTACAAACTCCCCCCTCAACTCACCATTGCATTGCCCTAAAAAGGTTACAATGGCTTGAACTTCCCCACTACTTGTCATTCCTTCAGTGCTAGATTACTCATAAGCTAATTTACAAATAACAAGACTGCCCCACACCTAACTTACTACTCACCCCCTATTTCCCTACTAGACCACTGCGATCTGAACAGCAGCAGCTCCTTCAAGTCCATAAACCCATATCGACAGCAGGACAATTATACTCTTGGACCATAGCAAAAAAATGGAACAACCTGCCAACATCCCTCCACCTTCAGCATAATCCTAGGAACTTTAAAATTGCTCTTCATAACTACTTCTTCACCAATTGGATATGTAACTGCTCAATTTCATCTTCAGCCATTACTTAATGTGAACATTAAACCTATTTAGTCCATCTTTCATCCCTTTTGATTTTTCATCTGTTATGCACTAATTCCTTTTTCTTCTCGTATGCACTAATACTTCTAATCTGCTGCCTAATTTCTACTCGTAAAATTCCTACAATCTCACCTCTCCTATTACCACTCATCTCCAGTTCCTTATCCTTCCTCTCTCTAGCTTACATTCCACTTCTCCTTCTTCATATTTTCTTGTTTAGCATGACTCCTCTGTTTTATTCAACTTGTATTAACTTTACAGTCCATGTGTCCTTGTATTTTACTACTTGTATTTGTTTAATGCCTGAGGGATCTGCCCAAACTTATTACCTCTTTGTCATAAACATATGTTCCTTACTCATCTTTTTATTTTAATCTTTTGTATAATTGTTATAGAAACTATTCATGTATATATTGTTAACTGCTATTTTAAAGTTTTGTTATACCTCTTCTTGTATGTTCAACTTCGAGCTTTTCTCCCAGGGCCGCCACCGAAAATGGGCTTTCATTGGCCCAGTGGACTTTCCCAGTAATCAAATACCAATAAATAAATACATAAGTTAATTCTGTATCAACGTCTTGCTTTTTTTTTTTGGGGGGGGGGGTTAAAGATTGCTACAGTTATAATCTTAGTTTGGAGTTGTGTTCAAAATACCATTAATGCACATATACAGGGGTAAATGTATTGCTCCCTATGTTACTGTTAATTGTGATGATGTTGCCCTTTCCTCTTGTTTAACATCTTCCTGGACCATCTGGAGTACAGCACAGTACATCTTCTGCAGATGGTGAGTCAAATATTTTTATGTCAGTATTGCTGAGCTATTTAAAGAAATGCTGTAGCTTGTGATTTTGATCTCAGGACTATAGTGTGTATTCCTGTACTTTCTGTAATAGTGGCAGCAGTGTTAGTTTGTTATCATATATTGTACTGTAGAAGTGCAGGTATTAATGTATTCCTGTGTTTCATGCTTTTTATCACAGCTGATCATGAGAATGGGAGCGTGGGTCCTGTGCTACCTGATGTCATTGGCTCCACAGACTTTAACGATGATGGTGGTAAAACTGAGGCACAGTCGGGGGGGGGGTGCAGATGTTGAATCTGATACAGAGGCTGACGTACCACCATCCCCTGCATTACCATCAGACACAGCCTGTAGATCTACGCCTACCCAGTCCACTAACCCACGGATATTGGACAGGTGGAGGGTGAGGACATTGATCATGGAAGTGTGGCTACTGCAGATTCAGTGCCTGTTGAGACTGTCCATAATCAAAGTGTGGGAGGATGGCCTAATGGTTAAGGTGTTTGCCTTACACACACAGGGTGCAGGGTTTGAGTTTCACAAAGGATAATTGGCTAGGCTTAAAATGGCTCGCAAGGGTAGTTAGCTTAGTACTAATCTATGAACCTATGAACCTATAAGGGAGAATTGACAGAGATGCTTGGAGGGGACCTGGTGTCCCTCTTCCACCTGATGCAGGTGTTACCTCCCATGCCACTCAAAGCATGTTTAGGGCTGTCATAGTAGCACAGGCACATTCCCATAGGTGCTCCAGACAAATATTCAGGGTTGTGGATGTACCACAGCCTGCCATGCATGACTGACTCCATCATGTTGCCGATTCACTAGATCGGATGTATGACACATTGGAATGAAGGGTGTCTGTGATGGACCTAGCGTTGTCTGTCATGGAATGAGCAGTGTCTGTGATGGAAGTTTTGCTGGCTAGGGAACACCATCCTCATGGGCATAGGTCAGCCACATCAGCTACTGTCAGCTAACATGGCAATGACAGATCACACTCCCATAGTGGCAGTAGTTCCACTGCTCCATCAGTGAGTCTGCTGCTCACACCTAGACATGATGAGCCAAGAGGTCATGGTCCTTGGCATCCCCTTGTAGGGAGCTCATGCAACAGACATCAGTCATGTTCAAGTAGCAGCATTGTATCTTACTGTGGGCCTGGACATGCCAGTGCAACTTTTGGAAGAGCCAGTCCTTGTGGCTTGGGACAACAATTATGAACTGCCACCTCTACCATGCACAGCTCACACCTGTCTGACAGGCTAGAGCTAGCATGGAGCTTGGCTGTGTTCATGCAGATGCTCACACACCAGTTTCACCTAGAGGTTCCCTACATACAAACACACAACAGTTACTCAGTTTGTCTCACTGGCCATTTATTGTTTTATTCCAATGTCTGCCTTTTTCTTGTTTCTACTCACAGACACTCACCTACCTTCTGTGTCAGCCTAAGATTCCTACCCCCCCCCCCAACAACACCCTGTGCAAGAGATGATAACTGTGCCATATCCCTGTTTTCTATCTTTTGGATTCAGGGATACAAAAGCTGTGTCTGATGCTCAGGGTGCATAGCTAACTTAGTGCTTAATATATCTGCATTTGTATTGTTGAACTAGTCATTGTGTCTTTGACTTATATTGGCCTTTGAAAGTTATACAGTTGATAGCTTCAAAATTTCACAATGTTATAGTGAATGCTGTTGTAAGGGTGTGATATCAGAAACTGCAATGTGTATTATTACTTTCTAACCTCTCTCTTTAATCATCTTCCATGACAAACATATAGTGCACATCATAAGTCACGCCATCATATTCAGATCTTAGGACCATATGTCAGCACTGTAGTCAAACCTCATCAGAACAGTAATACAGTATAATGCTCTCTTTTGCATGTACTTTACAGACACATGCAGCAGCTGAAGAGACCACAGAGCTTTCTCAGGAAGATAACACAGGGCCTACAAACCATGGCATCATGTATGTGGATAGATTAATAGATTAAAAGCCTAAGTACACACTCGGCGCTGACAGACCTGGGGACATAGGTTGACAGCAATCTTACTTTTGATCACCATATCTCCACAGTGGTAAGAAGGGCATTCTATATTGCTCATCTCATAAGTAAGGGCATTACCTCTGGAAAAATGGACGTTATAACCTCCCTGTACTCTTCCTTCATCAGGCCAATAACTGACTACAGTGCTGCTTTTCGTATGTACCTTCCCAAGCACCTGCAGCAATTGGAGAGACCACAAAGGTTCATCACAAGGAAAATCTAAAGTCTTCAACACCTGTCCTATGAGAACCATCAGAAATAACTGTCACAATATTCTGTTACATACAGACTGTGCAGGCATGATCTCTGCCTTGCATATAATGCAATATTTGACCCTGCTTTATTGGAAATGCTGCATATCAGTAAGTCAAATGGTACATGGGTTACTCACTCTAATGGTCTTAACCTGGTATGTGACATTAATAGAACCTGCAGAAGGGACAAATTTGCCTCCCAGAGGTTACCACACCTTTGTGACAGACTCCTACTTCATGTCAAGCAGACCACCTCACTGGCGCTCTTCAAAAGCAATCTGGACAACTGGATGGGTAACCATACGTTCACTCCAGGGATTCCATCTATGTCCCTGTTGGACAGGGGTGATAGGTGCTGATTGTGGAAATAAGGGTAAAACTTGGCTAGGCTTGTCAGGGCCCTAGGGTCATTAGCTTAGTAACCTCCTATAATCCCATGTCACTGTCATCTGTCTGGCATAGGAGGAGTAGATGTCTGCCTGGCCTCCAGGCCATTGTCTGATCATACTCTGTAGGAATGACCGCATATCTGATATAGCTGATGTCATCAGCAGTGTATATTGAGAATATGGTAATAACAGTGTCTGACATGTTGTGGTAAAAGTCTTTTTGTAATTTCAAGTAACAGCACACACAAAGAATCACACACACACACACACACACACACACACACACACACACACACACACACACACACACACACACACACGTGCGCACAGTTGACTGCAGTGAGAATAGAACCCCTACCTAAGTACACAGACTGCAGAACACAGCAGGTAATGCAGGCACCACTGCACAAGTCTGACTTTTGCAAGACTGCAGCTGAACTTATAGTACATGACATCAGCAGCCCATGTGTGTTACAAGATGTTGACAGGCCTGCATAGGTTTATAGCATCATAGGTTCATACAAGACTACTACCATAATGGCTCAAGGTTCATATGTTCATAGGCGGTTACTAGGTTAATAGCCCTAGGCCTTATCAAGCCTACCCAAGTTGTACTATTATTCTCTTATAGACCAAGATATGTAGTTTATATTTACAAATCCATAATCAGCACAAATTTACACTATCTAAGAGTGACATAGGTGAAACCCCCACTGTAAAATCTATGGCATCCCATCCAATTGTCCCAGTTATGCTTAAATAGGATCAATGAGGAGCTCAGTGTCACGTGACTGGTGAGTTTGTTCCATAGGAGTGGCAATTTCTGTGAGACATATCTGTCTCTTCAGCATGTCCTGTTGATGTTGCAGGCTAGGTTAAGGTCCCTAGAGTGAGTGAGTCTTGTTCCATGTGATTTGCGGAGGTGCAGAATTTCTATTAAACAAGGTTCACGGCTGCTCTGTATGCTGGCCACAAGTCACCTCTCAGTGGTCTATGTGATACAGAGTACAGTGATAGGGCCATCAGTCTGTCCCTGTAGGTAATGGATTGGAAGTTCCAGGATTGTCTTAGTGAGAAACCTCTGAGGTGTCTCCAGCTGCTGCAGGTGATGGTTATGTACATGCAAAAGGGAGCATTGCACTGTATGATTGGTCTAATGAGGGCCGAGTACAGTGGAGTTATAACATCCTTAGTCTTCGATGCAATGGCCTCATTTATGAGGTGTGCAATGTAAAAGGCCTTCATTACCATTGGACATATGATGATCAGAGGCTGAAATAGGCTCCCACTGCATGTGAAGCAGTGCTCCTCAATAA
Source organism: Protopterus annectens (assembly GCF_019279795.1). Classification (NCBI taxonomy): domain Eukaryota; kingdom Metazoa; phylum Chordata; order Ceratodontiformes; family Protopteridae; genus Protopterus; species Protopterus annectens. The sequence goes on along the minus strand of NC_056727.1, from coordinate 1,098,291,072 downwards.
CCCTGTTCAATAGCAACCTTGACTACTCTTTGGGTTAACTGTACAGTCACCTCTGAGCTGGCACCTATGTCACTCATTGACAGGGCTAGCTGGTGCTGCTCACAAATACACTCTGCTAAAAGCAACCATCCAACTGTCCACAATAAGGGTACTTGTGTTTTTACATAGCTAGGTCTCTACACAGCCTAGAGCTATTAAGCTAGTAGTGTCATATGAATGTATGCAGGCCTCACAACCTGTTGTCCCCCACATGGCTTGCTGATGTCATCTACTATAATTTCACCTGCATCAGACTTGTGCTATGGCACTTGGGTTAAGTACTGTGTTCTGCAGTCTGTGTAAATAGATAGATAGGGGTTCTGTTTTCACTGCAGTTGAGTGTGTCTGTGTGTGTGTGTGTGTGTGTGTGTGTGTGTGTGTGTGTGTGTGTGTGAGAGAGAGAGAGACTAGGCAGAAGACCAGACATGTGTATCCCATAGTTACCTCTCCAATGGCATGGCTTGCCAGCATTTTGATACTTGCACATGCCTACAGATCCATTTCATGTAGGCCTCCCAACCTCTTGTCTCCCACATAGCTTGCTGATGTCATCTACTATAAGTTCACCTGCAGTCCTGTATGAATCAAACTTGTGCGTTGTTCCATATGTTAACTACTGTGTTCTGTAGTCTTGGTACTATGACAGGAACGGGTTCTATTCTCACTGCAATCACCTTGTTGTGTGATTGTGTATGTGTGAGCTGTTGCTTGACATTACAGGGAGCCTTTTATGCCAACAAATAGAATACTGTTATTACCATATTCTTCTCACCAGACACTGCTGATGTCATCAGTTATAAAGTGTTGTCTGACACACTCCAAATCGCGTGTGTGTGTGTTTGTACTCTTGCTTGACATTACAGAGAGCCTTTTTACACCAGCATGTGGAACACTGTTATTACTATATTCTCCTCACAAGACAATGCTGATGTTATCACCTATAAAGTGTTCTCTGACAAATTCCAAATCAGGCTTGAGCAGTAGCACTTGTGTTAAGTACTGTGTTCTGTAGTCTGTATACTTAGATAAGGTAGGGGTTTTATTCTCACTGCAGTCAACTGGGGGGAGCTGTTGCTTGACATTACAGAGAACATTTTACACCAGCATGTAGGACACTGCCATCTTGTCCTTAGACACTGCTGATGTCATTAGCTATGTCACATTTTTGGATATGCAGTACTCCCATCAGGGCAAGGTTAGAGACGGGTATGGGGGCCAGGCAGAAGTTACATCATTCTATTCAATAAAGTTTACAGTGACATGGCTTTTAAACTATTCACATACATCATGGCATGGTTTGTAGGCCCTGTTTTATCTTGCTGACAAAGCCCAGTGTTCTCTCCAGCTGCTACATGTGTCTGATGAGGTACATGTAAAAAAGATCATTATACCGTATTAGTGCTGTAATGAGTTTTGACTACAGTGCTGTTATACAGTCCTAAGATGTTAATATGATGGTATGACTTATAATGTGCACTACGCAGGCTTTCAATAGCAGTGTAGACACTTGGGTTCAAAATTCAGATTGCTATCTAAATGTGTTCTCAGTCCTTGCATCACCGGGTTTCTGCATAGCAGGACCACTGTCAATGCTGTGATTAACATGGAACTCTACTTTTCAGATGGATAGCATTACAAACACACATTTCTACATTTATTTTTAGATTGTGTGTCTGTGTCACCATTCAGTTGTGTGTGTTAACTTCTCCTGTACTGTGTTATCACCATTGGTGGACTCAATGATTGCACACGATATGCAAAAATCAGCAAATATGGTAAGCAAAAGACCATACACTTTTGTGTGAAGTGTCAGGAAATACAGTTCAAACAGTGAAAGGCCAAGCAGATGCCTGGAGTTTGCCAGTGGCTACAGCTCTACTGGAACAGGTTGATTCACCACATGATATGTTCTGTCAGTAAGCCAACTGTTTACCCATCACCTGATGTAAGGATTCCCACCTTGTGGGTTTTCTCAATGATGCATGTGCGTGTGTGTGTGTGTGTGTGTGTGTGTGTGTGTGTGTGTGTGTGTGTGAGTGTGTGTGTGTGTGTGTGTGTGTGTGTGTGTGTGTGTGTGTGTGTGTGTGTGCGTGCACGCGTGTGTGCGTGTGTGTGTGTGTGTGTGTGTGTGTGTGTGTGTGTGTGTGTGTGTGTGTTTAATTCTGTTAAAACCCTAGGCCAGATGACAATAGGCAGCATGCACTCTTACCTTTCTCCAGGCCTATCACATGGAATCAATGTGCTGTGACATTGCAGATCACTTATGGTGTGACCCAACACATACACCTTCCTGATACTGTGGAATACATGGTTCAACACACCTACCACATGACCTATCTTCCCATGCAAGGGTGTAAATCAACATGAATACACCTGCATTGTGAGGACAGCACCTGATGCAGGCATATATAGAGACATCCTGACTCCATTGGACTGTGAGGAAGACCAACATGTGATCATGGACCTCTTCTACATGTACACTAGTAATATTCCAGGTGTTTGCAACAGACCTGTGTGAGTTGTTACTGCTACATCAGGTCTGTTAGATCTGATAACTGCCCTTAAAGAGGTCATCGAGGGCATGCATGATGACAAAAGCATCATCTTGTGGAACTTGAACAGGTGATGGCATTTGACAAAAAGTCACACTGTGGCATTCAGTCAACACTGTTACATGTGGCCCTAAACAGCTATATCAGCAAATGGTTAGACCAGTGTATGACATACGTGGCATCTCACTATGTCGAAATGTGTGATGTGACATATATCTCAGGTCCAGTGATCAGGTCAGTGCATCAGGGTGTCTACTAGGCTCTTGCTTGCCCCTTAGTTAAGTGATGGACATCACTGATGACATACACATGCTGTGTCAAAAAAGCTATGTGAAGGATTACAGCTTCTGGGCAATCATTGACTCCAGCTGTGATATTAGCATAATACATGCAGTATCAACATATACCAGAGATTGCTGCCACAGCCATGAAAACACCTGCATTGGAGGGATGTGTTGCATCAGGAAACAGACACACCACCTAGGAGTAATGTGGACATTACATGCTATAAACACACCAATAGGTATGTGACCTGTGTCCTGGGGTAGAGTGTAAATGGTACATCCACAAAACAACACCAAACTATTAAGCTTATAAAAACAAAAACTCGGAGCCAAAGCAATGTGACTGCAAACATACTTTACTGGTGCTTCCTGGTATCTCGGCCACTGCCTTCAAGGGAACAAATACACACCACTTCAGCAGTCATTTTATGTACAAACCAATTAACACTCCATTACCTAAATAAAACACAAAACACCTACAAATAAAGTGCCAAAGTGCCCGTCCATGCAGTTTTTTTATATAAAAATACTTATCATACAATTTATAACTCTCATACATCTCCCACTGAAATTTATATAAGATACACAATATTATATCATTAATACATATAAAGTACATGAGCAATAGATGTTTTAAATACTCCAGACTAAAAACATGATTTCATACATTAAGATTCATTTTCAAATTTAAATCGCTTGGATATAAAGTTTAGTTTATTTATATATTTGTTAACCAGGAAAGTCCGATTTGGAACAAAGTAAATTTTCAGCACAGACCCGGGGAGAAATGCTCCAGATGCATGTCTTTGTAAGGTGGGAGGAAATCGGAACAAACCCACATGAACGCAGGAAGGACATGCAGACTCCACACAAAAGTAACCCCAGCCAAGAATTGAATCAGAGAACATGATGCTGCAAGGCAACAACACTACCACTGCACCACTGCAACTGAATATGATTATAACAATTTTAAAACTGATAATGAACTTGTTTTCTATTTGTAATAGCTTCTGAATATAATCATCCCCCTGAGTACAATAAAGTTTGGCCAAAATACTAAAGAAAAAACTACTATCAGAGCTGACATGTGCTGATTGGAAATTAAGGGCCATTGGGTTTTCTAATCTAACATTTCCTATGTCTCCCAGATGTTCCATTATTCATCTCTTAACCACCCTCTTAGTTTGCCCAACATACCACTTTGTGGGTATACACCCACAACCTATGATATACACCACTCCACATGAGCAGCAACTAAACCGGCCAGCAGCTTTGTAGTCCTTTCCATTAATCCCGCTGCCATGCAAATTCTTAACTCTAACACACACTATACATCTCCCGCATGAAAAAGATCATGCTTGGGTTCCTTCCCCTTGCAACTTTCTTAAATTTAGGAGCTCCTTCAAATTAAAAACCTACTGTATGAAAATGTCACACAATCAGGGAAAATCCTATTTAAACTCTCATCTTGTTTAACAATAGGCCAAAATCTTATGACCAACTCCCTCAAGATTTTAGAAAAGGGAGAAAACCTGTTAACAAAAAAAAACATCCTCTCCACTATCCTCTTCCATATCTAACCAAACTTCATTATCATAATCATACATCTTTCCATGGGCACCTGACACTTTTGAAACCCCTTTTACCTTTATCTCTGCCTTTTAATACTTCCTCAATATATCCTGTACTTAACAACTTGTTCCTAACCTTATTAAACTCTTAATCTAACTGTGACTTGTCAGACGTATTATTAGAAATATGTTTATACTCCCCATAAGGTACAGAGCTCAAAAGATGTGGAGGGTGCATGCTGCTAGCAGAAAGGAAATTATTCACAGCTGTTTTTTTTTAAAAAAAAAGGCCTGGAATGCACCTCACTATTCCTTCCAACAAAAAATTCAATATCAAGAAGCTGCATTGTTTCTTTATGTGTTCAGTAAGTGAACTTTATTCCACATGCATTTTGATGCAACCTCTCCATAAACTCATCAAACTCACCCATGTCATGCTTGCATATAAAAAATCATCAGTGTAACGCATGTAAACTACTACGTGCTGTGAGTAAAAGCTATTATTGTAAATAAATAAAGCCTCAAAGTAACCCATATAAATAATAGCATATGAGAGGCTAAAGATGCCCCCATAGCTATACCTTCCCTCTGCAAATACATTTGTTTCTCAAATCCAAAATAATTGTGTGTAAGAGAAAACAACAACTGCAACAAAAAAATTCATTCAAGGGCCCTCAGCCATTATTTTTCTGACTGCTTCCAAACCCCATATATTATTGATACTAGTATACAATACCCTAAAGTCCACACTGGCCCAATAAAAATTGCTTTTGCATTTCATTCCTCCAACTAAATCAGAGACTTCCTTACCATTTTTTAATGTATGATGAAATCTTAGGCAAATAAATCTTTAACTGGGCATCCAAAAATATGCCCACATTCTGTAAATAAGCCCCTTTTTCTGATACAATCAGCCTTCTCAGGGGGTTCTCTATGTCTTTGTGGACCTTAGGTATAACAAAAAATTTAGCATCTTTGGGATTTTTTATATGCAATTTTTTTACATCAGAGGGAGAGAAGAAACCATGCCGTTCCCCCCTCTCCAACAGCTCCAACAAGAGGGAATTCTACTGCACCAAAGAGCTACCATTTAACTTCTGATAGACATTACTGTCATTTAACAAATCTTCTGCCATCTTATTATACTTAGCTTTAGACATAACTCAATCACCCCCTTGTCAGCTTGAACAGAAATATAATCCTTGTTCACATCACGTAACTTTTGAAGTGCTGCCCATTCACCTTTATTTAAATTATTAACTCTACCCTTTCCAATAAATTTCAAATACTCACATTCTAGCTGCTTACACAAAACATTCTGAAAGGTATTAATAGCCAGAGAAGTTTTTGGAGGGATAAATGTGCTAACATAAGGTACATGAGGTACTTTGAGTTTCCCATAACAGTGGAAAAAAAACGCTCACCATCATCACCATTATTCACATTGCATTCAGCATGATAAATATTTACTAAATTGTTTTCATGCAAAGACATGTCCAAAAAAGAAGTCATTATTTTCAGAATAAATGTCCATGTTCTGCAACTTCCTATTGTGAAAAAACACTTTTAAATGTAGCTTCCTACAACAAGTTGGAACAAATTTCACCCCTATTAGCAATAAACTTTCAATATCTTTACCAATGATTAAATCAGAAACATATAATATGCAAATCATTATGGACATTTACACTGTACTGACTGTTTGCCACATACCTGCTGGCAAAACTTTTGTTATAGTCCAAAGGTTCAGCATTATTCGATCCCTCCAAATCATGATTCAGTTTATTTTTGCCCTGCCACTTTCATCCTCACCCTTTGGACTGCTGAGGACAGGAAAGTTGCTCTATATGCCCTGCAATCTCCCTTTTCAACCTTTCAAAGGAAATGCTATTTTCCCCACTGGAAACAGTCTCTATGGATGAGAAAGAGGAGTTGCACGATGCATGTAATTTTCCCTCTGCTGGATTCCCATTGACCTGCCCCTACTGGACTTATGTTGCCAAGAGAATATAAGGCAAATTTTATAGTCCTTAATGTCATGATCTAATTTCTTCTTGCATTCCATGATATCTCCTTCTGCCTTACTGACATGTAACTTAATTTATTTCATTCTGTTAGAGAATGCGCTCTCAGAGGTCTCCTTTACGAGAACCTCTTGGATCTGCAAAATACTGTTCCAGACTTTCTCGTATGACGTTAAATTCCTTTTGAGCATCACTTTAAGCCATTTGAGAGTGCATTACAATAAAATGCTTTTCCATTCCTCCAGCAAATCTGATTCCTCCTCCACAAATTCAAATGCAGGCAAGCAATCTACTCTCAAGCCTCCTGGAGTGATAATTAAACTGATGTATTTTTCCAACAACCTGATGTCATAAAACAGTGTAACTTCTTTAATTAACAAATGTCAAGCTAATAATATTTAGCTGTGCATGGACTATCATTACCTAGAGACCAGGGATCACTTAGAGCAAACTTGTCCTCCCTTTCCTTCCACAGGTCCATGAAAATGAATTGATTGTATTCAGGTTGTGCACAAGACATCGCCAAAGTTGCTGAAGCTCCTTCCACTGACATACACAAAACAACACCATGCTATTAAGCTTATAAAAACAAAGAGCCAAAGCAGAGTGACTGCAAAAATACTTTACTGTTGTTTCCCGGTACCTCAGCCACTGCCTTCAAGGGAACAAATACACACCACTTCAGCAGTCATTTTATATACAATCTAATTAACACTCCATTACCCAAATAAAACACAAAACAACCACAATTAAAGTGACAAAGTGACCATCCATGCAGTTTTTTTTTATATAAAAATACTTATCATACAATTTGTATTTCTCATACATCTCCCACTGAAACTTATACAATACACAATGTTATATCATTAATACATATAAATTACATGAGCAATAAATGTTTTAAATACTCCAAACTAAAAACATGATGTCATACATTGATTCATTTTCAAATTTAAATGGCTTGGATATAAAGTTTCAAAAATTGATAATGAACTTGGTTTCCATTTGTAATAGTTTCCGTATATAATCACCCCCCTGAATACAATAAGGTTTGGTTAAAATACTAAAGAAAAAATTACTTTCAGAGCCGGCATGTGCTGATTGGAAATGTTGGGCCACTGGATTTTGTAACCTAACATTTCTTATGTCTCCCAGATGTTCCATTATTTGTCTCTTAACCACCCTCTTAGTTTACCCAACATGCCACTTTGTAACTGTACACCCACAACTTATGATATACACTACTCCACACGAGAAACAACTAAACTGGCCAGCAGCTTTGTAGTCCCTTCCATTAATCCTGCTGCCATGCAAATTCTTAACTAACACACTATACATCTCCCGCAAGGGAATGATCCCACTTGGGTTCCTTCCTTTTGCAGCTTTCCTAAACTTAGGAGATCCTTCAAGTTCAAAAACCTACCGTATGAAAATATCACCATGTCAGAAACAATTCTATTTAAAGTCTCATCTTGTTTAAAGATAGGCCAAAATCTTATGACCAACTTCCTCAAGATTTTCAGAAAGGGAGAACACCTGTTAACAAAAAAAAATTGTCTCTTCAATATCCTCTTCCATATTCCTATATAACCAAACTTCATTACCATAATCACACATCCTTGCTTGGGCACCTGCCACTTTTGAAACCCCTTTTACCTTTATCTCTGCCTTTTTTAATACTTCCTCAGTATACCCTCTACTTAACAACTTGTTCCTAACCTTGTCTGCTGAAGTGGTGTGTATTTGTTCCCTTGAAGGCAGTGTTCGAGGTACCAGGAAGCACCAGTAAAGTATTTTTGCAGTCACACTGTTTTGGCTCCGAGTTTTTGTTTTTAAATGGTACATCCACCAGCATGTGATCACAGTGCTGACTACTTGCTTGACTGTAACACTAGTACTGGGTATGTGAAAGACATGTACAGCAGAGGGCATACTAAACCCATGGTTCCCAATCTTCATCACACCAATAATTGAGTACAATGCACCCTTCTCCATGTACCTACCTACACATGTTTCAGTGATGTGTAAATGAAGTGTAATATCTTTGTCACAGTGCAATGTCAATTAGCTTACTGTCCATACTTGGGTATTATTTCTGTGGAATATACATGACTGTCTGATGGTGCAGAACACCAATCAGTTTATAACACCAGAAGCATGTGTACCTGTTCACCTTATGCATACACAGCATACATCATTCTTTGACAACATTAATAGCATGTATATCATTTGTGACAGTGTGAATTGTGCCATTGATATATGCCATGCACACAAAGCAATGAGTCTGTAGTGCCCATGCTGTCACATACAGGTATAGCAGTGTCTTTCCTCACACATCCTGTAGATATTACAGTACCAGCACAGTGTGTGTGGTTACCCTCATAGATTGTGGATGTCTTATGCTAGTTGTCCAGTGTGTGTTGCAGGCTTATCTGTTATCACTCCACATCACATATGTTATGTCAGAAGCATGGAATTAGTGGTGGTATTATACAGATATTGTGCATGATTGTAGTTGGTTCTTGTAATGTTTGCCTTGATTCTTTACCTGTGACCACCATGCTAAAGTCCACTGCTGAGAGAACACTCATATTCAGGTATATCAGTTTGCACAGCTTCCTAATATGCACCCTAACCCAACTGCATGTCAGATCGTTGATTGATGTCCTGTGCATTGTTCATGTAGGGATGCTTATCTCACACACATACATCCTCACCATTGTTATGTTCATACCTCCAAACTGTACTGAATTACTCATTTTTTTACCGAGTTTTGGGGTTCAAATGAAGAGGTGCCATGATTCCCGAGTGGCACCCCTTCATTTCCGATTTTTTTCTTTGTTTTTTAATTTTCGCACTGAAGGAGCTGACGTCATCATATGTGCGATGTCATCAGCTCCATCAGGGCTACCAGCCTGTCAGAATTGAGCTTAAGGAGCTCACATCATGCACGCATTTTCAGCTGGCCTGGCTGCTCAAATGCGAGCGGGAACAGCACTCTGGAAATGAAGATGAATGGATTACAAATGCGAGCAGGTGGGAACGGCACTGAATGGATTATATTCGGAGAATGGACCTGACTTGGCAGAATAAGGATTATGTTCAGAGAATGGCGGACCTGCAATATCAAGTAAGGAAACTTTTGGGGAAGTGTGTGTGTGTGTGTGTGTGTGTGTGTGTGTGTGTGTGTGTGTGTGTGTGTGTGTGGCCCCTGACCCAACTCGACTGTTTCCCAGTTTCTAGTGGTGTATAATAACTGGCCTTCTTTGTGAAAGCTGTGTGCTTATGACATTTCGTATAGCTGCAGTACAATCCACATTATCTAGATGGAACTGTTTGTTTTAGTGGGTGTTTGAAACTTACTGGGGCTACCCGTTTTAGGACTGAACCTTTAACTTTTGTGTTTATATTTTACAGAAGTGATGTGGCTGCTACAACATAACTGCTCTTTCAGATTAGGTTCACTGGTGTAGCGTCACTTTCACTAACCGTAGTAAGCATTTTCTTTGTCATCATGCTGTAAAAATAAAGTAACTCCCTGGGCTAGGAGCTTGATGTCACTTTAATGTGCAGTGATGCAAGATTGAAGCAACACATAATAATAGTAATATTAAAGGGTTAAGAAAATCAATACAATTTTTTTAGTTGGAGTGTTGTAAGTTCTTACAGTTCTTATAGGCCTTGACTGATCCTGCAGCTGAAACTAGCTTATCTTCCACTAGTTTGAATTAATTTCCTTTGAAAACTAGCTTTTTTATCTGACTGAGAGCTACATTTTTTCATTTGCTCCTCCCCCCATAATCCTTTGTTGTTGAGGGTTTCATTACATTAAGGACACGTAAGAATGTTTGTTATATTGTGCATGTCAAAACTGAAGCCTTCCTGTGAGCTTTGTTTTGAAGGTTTGCCTGATTACATGATCTTTGAATTGTAAGGTTGTATTGGTCCTATTACACAGCTGAACATAAGGTGCTGTCACTGCCTTCTTCACCACCATGTATACAGAACCCAACTAACCTCCCCTGGATTGTCTCCAGCCATATTTTGGGTCACTTAGGAGATTGAAACAACCTGTGTCAGTGCCCTACTGCTGCCAAGTGAATGCTTTCCTTTTTAAGTCCTAAATCTAGTCCATGTCTTTTCTTGTGAGATGCAAGGGTGCACGGTGTATTTCCATGCTTCAGCATGTGATTTGGCCAAAGCAGCACTGTCTGCATATTAGTGATAAACTGTAGAAGTGTGCCTTGGTATAGCACCTTCCCTCAGATGAGCATGTCCTGTAATCCCTGCCTGTGTCATCAAGTGACCAAGAGTCTCTCTCTCTCTCTCTCTCTCTCTGTCTCTGTCTCTCTCTCTCTCTCTCTCTCATCAAACTAGTTGTAGACCTGAAAAATAAAAGTACAATTTTATGAAAAAAAAGTAGTGATGTTGGGTGGTATGTTGACCAATGTAAAACTCATTAAGATATCTTGTTAGCTGTTGGAACTCTTCATGCATTGCTTAAACAGAATTGTGAGGTATATATAGGTGAAGAACATGAGAATTTCTTTTTCCTTTGTACCATACTGAGTAAATAACTATAGTCAGAAATAAACTTCTATTGGGAGAATAGCTACATACGTATTGGGAATGGGGACTGCCTGTAGCGTGACATATGATGTACTCGTGAAAAATGTTTTACATGCCTGTTAAAGGATTTCTTTTTCTATCGTGGTAAGGTAAGTGCTGAATACAGTTTTAATTTATGCTGCAGCTAATATAATAAGAATGACTGTTTAAGTTGCATTTACGAATGTCTTGTTGACTGTACAACCAGATTGCTTGATGTTATTAGGAAGAAAAAGAAGAGAAATAATAAAGGAAGCATGCTACACTCTAGTAAATTTTCATCGCTGAGGACATGGTATTATCTTGTCTTTGTGACAGTGTTGGGGTTTCCACAGTAGTCTGCTGCAGGTTGTGGCTGTGTTGCCTTTTGGACTTGCAGTTCCTAGCCAGAAAGGCATTTTGTAGGGAACAAAAACTGCAAGATGATATTAAATGTGTGTTTTACAGTACAGACAAGGGACCCTGCTCAGGTGTGAAACTGATCTGTTTTTATAGTGTTGATAATTTTCATGTGGAAGCTGGATGTTCCTGGTTGGTAGCAACAGTATGGTTGTAGCTTGATAGTTTCACTAAGAATATCAGGACAGTTGACCTTTCCAGCCCAGTACAGCCAAGTTAAAGGAGTTTGCTGTGGTACTGAAGTTCTGAGTTCAGAGACTGACTAAGGTGCCAGTAGGGTCAACTTTGTTAAAGAGGGCAATGTTCCTGGACTACTTTCCCCTCTGCTGGTAGGGTCTGACCATGCCCACTGCATTAATGGGATGGTACTGGTAAGCATTTTATTGTGAGGGCATAGCCATCCATCTCCCTTTCAGAAGCACATTAATTGCTTCCTATGTTGGCATATTTACAGTAACTCAAGAGTTGCCTTATAACCTGGAAGACCGCTGTCATTTGTATGAGTTCCCTTTATTATTGAGAAGAGTATGGTCATCAGCAGCTTTGCCTGACTTTGTTTTAAATGCAGCTTCTGCATATCTCCAGTAAAGCTGTAACTGTACTGTAGTATTCAATCTGTAAGTAAACTAGAAATGCATAGTTATAATAGAAATTTGCATTTGAATGAACCTCTCTGATGCTAGCTTGACTAACAGTCACTGCCACTAGCAGTGATGCCTTCCTTTTTGAAAACCAGTTATTTTATACATTTGGAGACATTTGGTAGGGCTGTGGCGTTTCTTGCCTTTCTGTTTTCAGCTTGAAACTGCATAGTTCAGCAGCCACAGGCAGTGATACCCTCTTTTAAAATTGGCTTTCTTATAATGTTAGTTGTATTTGGTAGAACTGAAGTTTTCCTTGCCCTTGATGCTGCACAGATCAGCAGCCAGTCAGCTCTGTGGTACTCATTATGGCATGCAAATAAAGAACAGCCATGTAGGAACAACAGAGGTATAAAGGTGCCACCAATTAGATTTGCTAACTACTTTGACAAATGGCCTTCCTGAAGCGAATGTTTGTACCTGACAAAAGTGAGCTGTATGTGGCTGTTGTATTAATTTGTGCGATTACATTCAGACAGTGGCTGCTGTATGCGGCTGTTGTATTCATTTGTTCGATTACATTCAGACAGTGGCTACATTTGGTTGACATGTGTGTATGAACATGTTGTGCAGGGAGGTTGCACACTGTGTGTGTGTGTGTGTGTGTGTGTGTGTGTGTGTGTGTGTGTGTGTGTGTGTGTGTGTAAATGCCCCCATTTTAATATAGCACCTGGTGGCTAGAGGTACTCAGGCTCAAACCCTGTTTCTTGGGTATAAGGTAAAAAGAGCCTAAAGTCCCTGGCCATCACCACATGTGAGCTTTGTCCAGATTTTTGTCCTAAGAGTTGAGAGCTATGGTGAGAATTGAGAACTGAATTTGTATTCCCCAATTATTGGCTTTGTCCAGGTTTTTTGTGCTAAGAGTTTGAGAGCTAGGGTTAGAAGTGAGAACTGACTTTGTATTCCCCCATTATTGGCTTTGTTCAAGTTTTTTTGTACTAAGAGGTTGAGCACTATGGTGAGAAGTGAGAACTGAATTCACTAAATGATAGCCATTTAAGTTTCAGTCTTCCTATCTTTCAGGAAACTGCTGATTTGGCATAGTGGCATGTTGCACTGACTGTAGTGCACAGGGTCCTGGGTGAAATGCATGGTGGTCACACAACATTTTGTTACAGCAACTTTTCAAAATTATACAAACAATGTTTAAAATGTATCCCTGTTTTTTGTCCTCCCCGACCCACCCCAAAAAAACTGAAATTGAAAATAACTGCAAGAATCTGTGAAAGATGGCTATGGTTTACACTACTGTCATTCTATTTATAATGTGCGTGTGGAAGTAGACTTTTATGATGGAAATGTTCTGAATTGGGCAGTTTTGTCATTATTGGTTCATGCATTTTGTTTCATTGCCTACAGTACAGCCTACTGGAAAAATGTTCAAACAATAAATTTAAAATGCGTCTGTCTAACAAGTGTGCTGTATTATACAAGAAATATAATTTAATAAAGTCAGGAAGGTGTATCAAAGAAAAGAACACATTTATGTTTCTTGTCTTGTGTGCAAGGGGCCAATGATTTGAAAACAGCCCAAAGATAATCTTTATCCACCACTGGCCAGATACATTTTCTTTGGATGTGGTGAGAGTTTCATTGCTGTTTCAATAAACGTGAGTTTCAAGGGCAGATAAGTTTTAATGCCAAGTCTATTTTCATTGTGAGACAGTATTGCTTTGTTTAGCAGATGTCTATTAGTGTTTGTGCATTGTGCTGTAAAATGTAAAAATAAAATCCAAATAATCATTGTAGAAGTAAAGCAGTATGCACACATTAGTGTTTATGGTAAATGGGGTGAAATAGCCAGGTAATGGGACATTGGAATGGCTGCAGGGGACTTTGGTACCATATTTTGTTTGTCTGTTCTTCACTTTGCATTTGAAAGTTGGTATCCCACAGTTCCATTGTAGTGGGTGGGGTTATGTAATTATGTGTGCAAATTATATGTTAATCAGCATACAGATTTGTAGCTATTTTTCATGGGCTTTGTCCAGATTTTTGATGTTTCCAGGTTGAGAGGTATGCTTATGTCAACTAATGTGACAGTCACAGACAACACATTTCACTGTACAGTCCATACTGTACCATATAGATAGGTACTTGGTGTTGCTGCTGCAACCATCTTCCATTGACATGCCCTCCTCTGCTGTACATACAGGAGTTTCACCTGTGTCTTTCCCTGTGTTCATTCCTACAAATCATCTGTGTGTCCCTATTCAATACACACACTTCCTCTGAGTGATCATTTTACATAGCCATCCCATGTCCCGTTACAGATCAACATAGCCTCAGTACAGAATGCTAGGAATGGGCTATCGCAGTACTCTGCACTGTAGGTACACTGTCATGTGCTGCTGTATTTGGGCCACATACTTCATATTCACACCTCACAAATGTCCAAATAATCCCAGGATGTCCACACATTTTCCTTATAGAATATGTGGCTTTCAGACCAATACCACTTGGATGATCTTTGGACTGAGGTGACTCAGTATTACAGACATTTGGATGCATACCTTTCAATGGTCCTGATCTGTGCAACATGTCTGTTTTTTTGTCTCATATTTATGATCTTTTCATCATAACATGTTTTCCTGGAAATAATTGGCATGTTGTTGCAGAGTGCAGTCAGAAACTGATGACTGAAATTTGAGTTTCAAACTTCATGCTCTTCAGAAAGTTAATGTTAATATAAACCCTACATATTCTGTCAACGTCATAGGTGTCAACATGGAATATTAATTAAGAAAGAACAAGAAACAGAAGTCCTCTGGAACGACCCTGATACTCTGGAGCTGAATGAACCAACACCAATGAAATGACTGTTTTACCTAGGTTTCGTCTTTATTTTTACAGATTTCTTCAGAAAATAACACATTCCTCACCACTCCAGTAATATATACTCACAATGTCTAGCACCTCCACTTTTATTAACCAATTAAATAGTTAAACAATTAATTAATCAGCCAAAACCATGCACACCTTAAAATTGCATAAATGCATACTCTAAACCAACCAGGCTTTCACTCTAACAATAGTTACATTACATTCATATAAAAACATTAATAATTCTATTAGCTACTTGAATGTGTACCATTTCTAAAACAATATAATATAAAAGCATTCAATGTACACTGACATACACACACATTAATTCTCTAAAATGCTGTACCATGTACACTCTCCCATCTCATTACAGCAACATGAACCTATCCTAAAACATATAAAATTAAATAAATTACTACATTACACCCACTTGAACATTAACGTATTTCAACCCAAAATGTGTTTTAATTTCAATATGGGCAGCATACTTATGTTATCATTAATCCCCGGAAACACTGTAGCATTCAATCTTAACTGCCATCTCATTTCACAAACATCAAGATGCACATCCAAGACAGCACCCTGACTATCCTTTTTTATTTGTTGTATTATACAAAACTTAAATTGGTGCTCTGGGTATTGCTCAATGTGTCTAACTAAGGCATTAGTATTTTTCATATGCCTGATATCAAGAATATGCTCACTAAATCTTTCCCTAAAGGTTCCACAAGTTTTCCCTATATAGAAGGCCAAACAGCCTTCACGTTTGGCCATATAAACAACATTTTTGGAATAACAATCAAAATGCCCATGTATACCAATGGACTCTCCTACAACATTTATTTTTTCACCTGTGACCAAACTATATCTACATATACTACATCTACCACATCTAAAATTTCCTTTAGTCCGGTGAGAACTACCAGTCCCATTAATAACATTAGCATCTGATTTCAATAACTGTTTAGAAGACCTTCCTT
The DNA here is from genome assembly GCF_019279795.1 of Protopterus annectens. Classification (NCBI taxonomy): domain Eukaryota; kingdom Metazoa; phylum Chordata; order Ceratodontiformes; family Protopteridae; genus Protopterus; species Protopterus annectens. The sequence continues at coordinate 1,098,275,151 of NC_056727.1, read as the reverse complement.
TCCTGTATACATTTTTTGGGGGGTTACTCATTTTTCTCCATACGTTGCTATCCATTCTCAACAGTTTCCAATTGTTGTGAATAATATTAACTATATACTCAGCATCGTAATTATAGGTTGCTATAAAATACAATAACTCTCCCTTATCTGCAGTAACACTTGTTTCATTTGTCAATTCATCTGCAAAACGCATATCCCCTTGATTGTCACCATTACTATTTATAACCAAAATTGCTCCATAGACCCCATTAACCCTCTTATATTTAACTTCCTCCATAATGGAATCACACAATGCTACAGGGTATCCACGATTAATAAACATACCTCTAATAAGTTCCATTTCTTTAAGGAAATCTTCGTATTCACTTACCATTCTGGCTGACTAACCATTTGGTCTTTAACTATCGCCCTTTTCTCATGGTTAGGGTGCCAGCTCTGGTATTTCAAATAAAAATTTGAAAAAGTAGATTTCCTATAAATACCAGAAATCAAAACTTTTTTTGTCTGATCTACCTTCAATTTTACATCTAAATATGATATTTCGTTATTACTATATTCATGGGTAAATCTAAAAAAATGGCACTGTGCAATTAATGTAATCTATAAAGGCCTTCATAATTACAGTTGGTCCATCCCATACCACAAATATATCATCCAAAAAAACGGGTGTATTGTTGTATATACTTCATACATTCACTTGCAAATACATATTCTTGTTCCCAATAGGACATAATGTAATTTGCATAAATTGGTGCACAAGCAGCTCCCATTGCTACTCCAGTTCTTTGCTTGTAATAATAACCTTCAAAGAATATATAATTATTGTTCAACACAACATCCATTAATGCCACAAACACATTAATATGATCCTGTTCGTATACACCTGTTTTAATTAATTGTTTCTCCAACCATTCCAATCCTATTCCATTGGGAATGACCGAAAACAAATTACATACATCAATTGTTAATAATATTGTATGGTCACTAATTTTAACTGCCTTTAGTTTATTCAAAAAATCCCATGAATCCTTGGTTATATATCCAAATTCTTTTAAGCCTTTTTGCAAATAAATGTCCAAAAACTTACTTATGAAACATGTTTTGCCCCTCTTCCCACCAGCTATCGGCCTGAACTGAATATTGCTCAAGCCTTTATGCAATTTCGGTATACCAAAAATGTTGCTGACCATGGGAAATTTGTTTGTCAAATAATAATGTTCAGTTTCATCAATTTGCCCCTGCATCAATAAATCGTCAACCAATAAAGCTATCTTTAAATAAGCAATGTTTACTTGATTTAAGCTGCTCTCTTCATATGTATCAGTAGTTAACATAGTTAACATATAATCTGTGTAATCATTTTTATCCATTATCACCATGCCATTCCCTTTGTCAGGCTTCATGAACCTAACAGTTTTGTCAGTTGTCAAATCTTTTAATAACTTTTCTTCATTTCTATCCAAATTATTAATGTTGTCGAAAACCTTCTTTTTTCCAATAGCTCCACTCACCCTCATGTATTCCCTTATATCCAACTCACACATTTTTTTCATATAAATTTACCATTCCATTTGGTGGCGGATTAAATTTACTTGGTTTCCTTAAACCAACACTTTCTTGCTGATGATAATTGTCAAAAAACATCCTAATATTAATTTTTCTTGTTAACATTTTTAAATCTATTAAAGCCACAGTCAAACTTCCTCTTCTTAAGGGTATAAAGGAAAAACCTTTTGATAACAATTCACCATGCTCCCTCCTTATTACCTTACTTGAATAACTGTACAACTTGTAATCACCTTGGGCATTTAAAATAACGGATGGACTAGTCAAACCAACAGCATTTCCCTCCCCCTGCATAACATCAATAATGTTCAGCATTTCACATATTGCAACATTACATGCAGACATAGGCATTTCAACATCACGTCTATTTACATTACTATTACTTTTGTCCATAAAGTCCATACACCCTGGTTTTTGCAGCATCATTAAATCTTCTTCACTCTCTCACATTTCAGTATATTTACAGGGCTGCTCAAAACAATCCAAAATGTCACAAACAGAACATACCCCCCCTACTCAGATACTCAAGCTCTGAATAAACACTTACTTCTAATAATGGATCATTAGAGCAGTCTAACTTCATCTGCCCTGTCACACTTCGCGATGCTGCTGTGCGTAGCTCCATTTATTCGGTCTCGTTCCCTGCCTGTAATACTCGTTGCTCCCGTCCGCCACTTGCTGTTGCCATCCCTTTTGGCAGTTCCTCAACCTCTCCAACCGCCTGAGACCTCCATCTAAAGGGAATTCACCCTGCTCGCCTTCCCTATTATAGATGCCCTGTCACCTCATCATTTCTTGTCCTGCCTTTGGTTCGTCATTGGCTATTACTCCTCTGTGTTCATGGTTACCTGCACATAATGGATATACCTTCTTGTTTTTATATTCGTTCGAATCTCTATTTATCTTGTTGAGCTTTCTTTGATATATATTGGCACAACTAGATTCAATAGATGCCAATATATTGTTGTAATTAGTCAAATAATGCTCAAAATTTAAGTCCGCCAATATACCCTCGTTTTCCTCCTCTAATTCCAAAGTGTGGCAGGCAATGAGTGAGTCATTATGCTTGATCATTATTTTCATAAGCTCTATTCCAGTTCGATCAAACAATTGGTGCACTTCCTCAAGCATTTCTACTTTATTGTCAATACCATTAGAGTATCTCCAAAGACGCAATCCTCGCGGCACCAACCCCAATTCAATGTTCCTTTGCAAATAGCTGTTTTCAATTTGCAATTTTTTCATATTAAACAGTTTCTTATCAAAGTCCTTCAATCGGCTAACCAAAGTTTGGTTAACTTTCCTAGCCGTATCTCTATTTAAACCTTCCAACTGGAAATCGAAATTATTAATCTTCCATTGCATCTTACTACCAGTTGCATTACCACCACAATTGTGGCCACCATTGGAACTCATATTGCCAGCCCGTTCACCGGCATTTGCCTTATCCAGACTCAATTGAGAGGCAGCCCCAGGCACAGGTGTGGGTTGGGTCAGCGGAACACCCAAACTTCTCAAACTGCTCACCATAGAGCTACCATTTACAAATGGTTGTTGCTCTATTAGCTGCTTAATTTGTTCACCATTATACGCTCAAGCAGCCCCTTAATCTCAGGTTCACAGTCCAGAATCTCCATATTCTTTACTCCAAACCACAAAAATGAAAGTCCACAAATGACTGACCAAGAAACAACAAGAAAGAGAAGTCCTCTGCAATGACCCTGATACTCCAGAGCTGAATGAACCAACACCAATGAAATGACAGTTTTACCTAGGTTTCGTCTTTATTTATTTATTTTTTTGAAGAAGTCTGTAAAAATAAAGACGAAACCTAGGTAAAACAGTCATTTCATTAGTGTTGGTTCATTCAGCTCCGGAGTATCAGGGTCGTTCCAGAGGACTTCTGTTTCTCAGAATATTAATTATCTGTCTCTATTTCTGGCCCTTTGTCCCCCATTTTATGGCTTTGTCCACATTTCTTGTTCTAAGAGGTTAAGGGTGTTACATTCGTACACATTCCCATGTGACATTTATTGTCATATATGTCCCTATTACTGGTTATTAGATATACTGCAGTAATAGCATGACAGCTATTTGTACAGCCATACCTCTCAACTGTACTGATTTTTTCAAAATGTCCATATTTTTCCTCGTAGTTTGCTCTATCTCTCATACAACTGTAATTTCTTGGCAAATAATTGTTAAAGTACTGAGGGTTGAAGTCACTAAACAATAACAGACATTTGTGTATCAGACCTCATACCCTTCTGTCAATTCATGGGAATGCAAGACCTGTCATTCTGTCAACTTTCTAAGATTGTAAGTGCAATATTTAATGTGTGTCCCTAGCATAACTCTAAACAGTCTAGATCTTTGCAGAATGTCCAGGTTTTTGCCTCTTATTTTTTGCCTCTTCCTCATAAAATGTATGGTTTTCTGAAAAATTGCTAGTATGATCTGAGGATTAAAATCACTAAATAATGACATGCCTTTGTGTTTCAGACTTCATGTCCTTCAGACAATGTATGCTAATAAGAATTCTGTTATTCTAGCAACTTTCTAAGTTTATAAGAGCAATATTTAAAACGTGTCCCTATATTTGTCCCTTTGTCCCCACATTATGTTATGTTATGTTTTGTCCAGATTTCTTGTGCCAAAAGGTTGAGAGGTATGGTCCCTAATTGTCATCCTTTGTCCCCACATTATTTATCGCTTTTGTCCATATTTCTTGATGTAAGGGTTTCAGAAGTACGTACCTCTCAACTGTTCAGATTTTCGCAGAACATCCAGCTTTTTACTTCAAAATTTTGGCCTGTTCATTGTAATATTTGTGGATTTTTTGCCATATCACTGGGATTATCTCAGGTTGAACTTACTAAATAATTACATATATTTGTGTTTCATACTTCAAATCCTTGAGAAAATGCATCTTAACACAAACCCTGTTATTCTAGTTAATGTTTAAATTTAACAGAACAATATTTAAAAGCTATCCATATTTTTGTGCCATTGTCTCCCCATTATGTCAAGCTTTATCCAGATTTCTTGGAATAAGCCGGTGAGAGCTATGATTTGTACAGCTGTGGTGAACATTGTAGCATTCTGCACAAATCCATGGACCATATGTGGGACCCTTTTACACAAGTTTTTTGTTTTTCATAGATTCATATTAGGCTTATTGCCCTTGTGGGCCATTTTGAGCCTAGCCACTGACACCATTTGAGAATCAAACCCTGTACCTTGGTGTCTGTAAAGTAAACACCTTAGCCATTATGCCAACACCAGACTTGATATATGTGTTAGCTTACAAGGTTTCTCAGCCAGCAATACTGTTGGGAGCCATGATACCTAACTTAGGCATGCCACGTCTCAACAATATGCATTGCGTGCTGCTGCATGCTGACCACGCAGAGCCTACACAGAGTTTAATGAATCCTGGGGTAAGTGTACAGCATTCTGAGTGATCAGACAACACAGACATAATTCAAACCTTCTTCCTCCTAATTTTTGTTTTCCTACTGATATTCTTGCAGCTTTAAATATTGATAGGAATTTATAAAGGTCACCACAAAGTGTAGACTATATGTACACTTAGTGAAATCTTTCTGAGTGACTAAAAAGCACAAAAAAACATGATAAGAATGTTCTTTAATACATATTGTGTACACTTAGTGTAGGCTTTATTGAATCTGGCCATCAGTGTAAAATCATTACTGAAACTTTTACTGAAGATTTTCAAACCTGACAGTATTTTTTTACTTCCACTCTAAGTATATGGGTTTCTGAATTGACAGTACAGAGCAGGCCATTGTAATCTCATCAACTAAGTACTCACATTGGGTTATGTGCAAGAAATCGCTTTCCAACCAAACAAGATAGTCTCAACATCTCTTTCCAGATGAAGGCAGACAGCATTAGGAAAAAAATAAATCAGTAATACATAATTATTGTAATGCCAGCAGGGATTTATAGGTAGCTGCTCCTATTTTGTAGCACTCTGTTATATTTATTAAAATCTATATATTTTAAATTCATCTGACTTATTCAAATAGTTACAAAGGCCATTTCTTGTCAGTTCATTTTTTTTCTTGTTATTCTGAATGCATTCACATTGACAAAACTGCTCATATTATGTTCATCTTTATTACAAACAGTGATATTTGAGCAGGCTGGCTTGTCCTTTTCAAGTTCACAGTGACTGAAAGGCAGCTCATCTATAATGCTCCTGCTACAATGCAAGTTAACCATGGTATTGGACTTGCAGTATTCTGTATCATGATTCAGCTGTTTAAATGTGAGGAAAGGATTGCCTTTAAAAAAGTCACTCAAAAATCTTCTTTACGTGTTTAATTTAAGATACTTTGTCTTATTCAAATTGTACTCTGATTTACAACTCCAAACAATTATTGTCTAGCCTTTCAGATCTCGGGAATCTGATATGTCATTAAAGAAAGCCCTGGGTGATTTCTTTTACCTTCTTTCCTGGCTTGGGAACATATGAAGTTTTCAGAAGTAATTGATTGGTATTGGCCTCTGCTACTGCACATGGCTATCCCTGCTCTGTTCATATCACTAAGCCTGAATTCACGTTACTCTGCATCCTATCACATTCCAATCCAACCCACCATGTTATTACAGGTACACCTAACAAACCATAGCCCTTTCCACAGCAGACCCATTACCTCTCATCTCTTGCTGGTTATCTCTCCTGTTCTATTTCTAATGCTTTCTTAGGTCAGCCTTTAGAAGCATCAGTAGCCTTCCCAATAGATTTCTGCTCTGGTAGAACAAATCATTTTCAAAATGCAAAAATCACCTTTTCACTTTTTAACCTTTTGCTGTATATACAACCATCCATAATTACTCACACATTGACATATATTTCTCTATAATCCATTACTCTGAATACTAGCACATCAAAAAGCCTGCATTTCACTTCATCCTATACACACCCCCTCTTCAAAACATCACCAGGCAAACTTGTGATTCATTCTATAACAGGATTCTCATGCTAAAATGCCCTGACAAAATAACCTTACACCACCAAGAATATAGCAATCAAAAATAATACAGCACACACACATAAAAAAGCTCCCATGCACACCTCACTGTCATGGTTTAAACACTTGCTAATATAATCAGATAATATTTGCCAAAACCATGGGCACACTGTGTTATGCCTTCCCCTTCATTCAGACTGACCCCGTAACATACTGAAAATTACTCACATTGGCTTTAGAATATTCTTTAACAAAATGTCCCATCTCCATGCATGGCTTGCCCTATAGAGATACATTTTATACTTGGGATATCTGAAACATAGTGAAAGCCTCATAATACTGAAATCAGGGTATAATGTGATCAAAGAGAACACATGAGGCTATATTCAGAGTTGTTTTATTAAATAATGGCACATTCACCTGCTTACTCCTCCCTATCCAGCCACCTACAGCCATGGCTATTGACTCAGTTGTTATCACACTCAGAATCAGCTTAACTGAACCTCTAAGTTCCTAAAATGAAACATTTTCCTGGCTTATCAGCAGTACGGCTAATGACTTGATATGGATGGGTAATTTCAGCATAAACTAGTATAAAGCATTTGATGCCTATATCCATTCCAAACCCATGTCTTCAGATTTTCTCAGCTTGTAAACACTATTGTGACTGACCAGCAACTCTCCAGCAAGAGCAATATTCATAAATGGGTTGTTGCTTTTAATCACAACAGTGTTTCTACATCAGGTGATCTCCAAGATTGTATTAGTGATCCTATGCATGCGTTTATCTGCCATGAAAAGCCAGGTCATCGCTTTATACATACCCATGACACCAGTTCTTTTTCTGTTGCCACTCTTAATTCACTCCTTAGGTCTGTCTTTTGGTGTGTTTTACCAGTAATCTAAGACTTCGTAAGCATATCAAAACAATTCATACTCCTGCACATTATCTTCTTTAACTGGTAGTACAGGCAGCAGATAAAGCTCCACACACTACACAGAATTACGACTGGGTCTCACTGATCTTTATTAAGTGATCCTGACATGGATGCCGAAGATCACATATTGAGCTTCCCTCCTGAAGTAAATTTCTTGATATCCAAGTTTCAAACACATAATTGGGTTATGGTTAGAAACCCAATCATAATTCTGTGTGTGATAGGATAAAGATGATTAACAGCCATGCTTTTATATTGACCAGTACTTACACAATCAACCATTTTTTATCATAATTAGTTTTCATGCTATAGAATCTGGGTCCTGTATGGTGATGGAGTTTCTGTTTGCTTAATTTCCAGAGGAAAAGGATCCAGAGTAAGAGACTGCATCCAGTCACAAAGATCTTCAGTGCCACCTCACTTTTCCTCTAGTGGTAAAAATCTGCTGTGTGTTGGAATAATGTGTTAAGACATTGTTTGCTAAGAGTCCATGCTTACTTTGTATGGTCTTGATTTAGGCCATTGAGCCACTGGATTTTTTTTTTCATATTTTTTCAGATATGTTTTCTGGGGTTTCTCTCTTTATTTCTTGTCAACCATTAGTGCCTCAATATATGTCATTGGTTCCCTGACCATATGCTTCATTGTGTCCTGTTGCAAGAAAGCTGAAGCTGTTGAAAACAGCCTCAGTTTCCACTGGGTTGTTAAATGTATACATTTTGCAAATCAATCTAATGCTCAAATTTGCTAGGAAATTTGGAATGGAGAGAAATATCAGGCTAATTTCTAATTTCCTTCTTTGACAGATGGCCATACTGTAGTCTGGAATGAATCCAGCACTATATTCCACTCTCTGGCACTACCCTCCCAACTATTCTGATCTTAGTACATGCTGTGTTTGATTATAGTTAAAAAATACAATTATCTCTTGTGTTGGAACATTGGATTCCTCATCCTGGCATTAGCTCCATGGACTGTCTCTAATACCATAGGTGTACAGCTTTCTAGAAGCTCAAGTTTCTCTTCCATAACAACTATGAAGTTCTCTCCTTCAACTCATTCCTTAAGACCACATGTTATCTCTCTTTGTGTATTATACAATTTTCAGTATCTTACACATTTTATGTATATAAATTCTACAACTCCTGCAGGTCCAACTAGTACCATGTGTCAACAGTATTGTTATCTGATATCTTCATCTGCTTTTTATTGAGTTGTTCCTCTATCATTTTCAGTTCTTTCTTTATGACTAGAGTCAGTAACCTTAGTTATCTGAGTTTGCTCATTGTGTATTGTATCTTCATTTTAATATATTTCACATTTTTGTGGATGACCTTTATGTCTCCCTGAGGCGGTGCCTTAAGCTTTGTATGTTACTTTGGCTCTTTCCTTGATAATCACTAAACTGCCTGAAGTAAGTTATAATGTATGACTTCTTCCCCACTTTCTCTGTCATCATTATCATCATCATCATCATCACCATACCCATTTTCCCATTTTTTTAGGGCTGAGGTACTTAAAATGACTAACTTGTTACACTATTTTTCCTTCTAGCTCAGTTTTCAGCTTCTTCTGATTTAACCAATTTACTGCCTTGACTATTGCATTGCCCATACTCATTTCTATCCAATGCACATTATATCTTGCATTCAATCCCCTATCATTTATTGAAGTTCCTTTTCAGAGTCTGCTTGCTGTGTCACATCATCCACATTCATTGACTTTACTGACCTGTACTCTCCCAACTGAAGGGTTGGATGTTGGCATAATGGTTGAGGTGTTTGCCTCACAGTCACCAAGTACAGGATTTGATTCTCCCCTCTTGGGAAAACAAGCTATATTTAAAATGGCCCACAAGAGCAGCTAGCCTAATACTTTCCTATGATGATATAATCCATCGTCGATATAAACAGAAGTAGACTTGGAGCTGAACCCTGATGCACATTTTCTCCCATTAGAAACTCTTTTATGAATCCAAATACTGTTTGCACTTGTATCATTGGGTTCCTGTACACGATCTGCACTGCTTCTATCAGTGTTTTCAGGATTTTGTGATGTTGCTAAGTGACCAAATCAGCCTTCTTGGGATTATTTTCAATGGTATTCTTCATGGCCAGGGATATCAAGTTGGACTCTTTCCATATTTCCAGATTCATCTTTACTATCTGTGTCACTGCAGGCATTAGTCCAGTTGTTGTGACACAGATAGTAGAGAAGGTAGAAATGTAGAAAGTGATGTGAACATTTCACTGCCTGTCTTATTTTCTACTAGTTGGGGTATTCTTTAATCAGTTACCATCTCCAGCTCTTTCATAGGTGGGACAGGAGTATGATGCCTCTGTACTGCATGCAGTAGTGAATATCCACTTTGTTCCTCCATTATGAAAAAAAATATATATTATTACTGTTATCTGAGATATGTCTCTTTATCCATTCTGCAATTATTAGCCTCAAGAGCAATTTCTCCTCTAGTGTTCCCAGCATTCTGATCATATCTTCTGTCACTTCATTTATGCATGCTGCTCTCCCTGATGTCATTTTCCGTAGTGCACTTTGTACTTTATCTGCAGTCTATTCTATTCTAGGTCGTGCATGCAGAAGTACCACATGTTAAGTTGTCTATCTCGCCTTCATTCTTGCTGGATGGGTTCGGAGCTGACCTCGGCTCCGACTCGGCCACTCTAAAAGCTCGAGAGTTGGATCCACTGGCTCAAGGCTCCCCTTATATCCCACAATGCTAGGCGGTATTACCTCAGATCTCGTTTGCCGCTACAGCTATCGAGGTGTGTTGCTTTTACCGGCTCCAGGTTAGTTTACCAAATAGTTTTAAAAACTTAGTAAACCCCTTTTAAATTAGTTTTTTGGTTAGTATCCCCTTATTTTAAAGGTTTCTATTCCCTTTCCTGTGTTTTTCTCCCACTCCTTACCACAAGAACTTATCTGTTCTTCCCTTAGGCCTTCGGGCCCTCCTATCCCTCAGAGAGTGTGTGTGTTTTTCTGTAGGGACTTAAGATTTCTAAACTACTATCTTTAAATCAGTTTAAGTTAGTTTAAATTAGTTTAAATTACCTTTATTTACTCTACAGTGTAATTGGTGTGTTTGTGTTGAGTGTGATTGCACTTGTTTTGTGTCATGTCTAAGGATTCGAAGGTCTCAGGCTTCAAGAAGTGTGACTCGTGCTGTCAGAAAATGTCTCTGACAGACGGTCACACTTCTTGTGTGTACTGCCTGGGACCTTTACACCTGCAGGACTCTTGTGCTGTATGCCATGGCTTCAGCCCTAGAGTCCTGCAGGAAAGAAAGAACAAGCTTATTTTGCGGGGCTTGTTAAAGCCTGAGGGTCCCCCGACTGCATCTTCGGGCAAACCCTCTAAGGCTTCTAGGTCTTCAGCTCCAGTTACTGAGTTGGCACCTAAGACTTCTAAGTCTACTCCTGCATCGGCTCCGGCTGGAGCCGATGAGACTCTAACTTCCACTTCGGTGGTTCCCTCGGCTCCGGCCGGAGCCGAGGTTTTGAAGTACGTCGGCTCCGATCAGGCTTTCGGAGCCGACATCTAGGAAGAGGTCAAGGTCACCGTCCCTCGGCTCGCGTCATTCGGCTCCAGCTTCTCCCTTGCTGTCTGAACGGAGCCATAGATCGCACTCCTCTAGGTCTTCGAGGCTTTCGGACCATGACCTTCAGAGGGTAGTGAGTCGACTTCTTAAGTCCGAGGCACTGGCCCAGATGCTTCAGAGCCCAACTCATCAGTCGATGCTCAACCCTATTTCTCAGAATATTCCTCCTCTGACTCCTTTGAGCTCGGAGCCGGGGCGTTTCGGACCCGAGACTGTGATACCGTCGGAGCCGATACAATTGTCTTCGGCGCCGTCGTCGGCTCCGATTACTTCCTTGGAAGAATCTCGGCGCCGGACTTCCCTCGTCGGCTCCGAGGGGGTGAGTGGCATCGGACCCTTGTCCGACCCCGCTCTCCCTCTCGGTGCTTCGGCGCTGGTGAGTTCGGCTCCGACATCGGCCTCGGAGCCATTGCTGTCGGTGCCGAGGGAGGTTTTCAGCTTTTCGGAGCGGGGACCTCTGGCTCTGCCTGACAGAGGTGCGTTCGAGGTCATGCGGAGTGTGTTGGAACCTGGTTCAACTCCACAGTCGGCTCCGTCTGCCCCTCCCTCTTCGGTGCCTCAGGTTATGTCTACCCACTCCCTCATCCCAGACCGCAGAGAGCCAGCTCCTCAAGAATCCCCTGTGGGGATCTCATCCTCTTCTGAGGCCTCTCCTGAATTGGCAGAGGAGCCCCCTAGGAAGAGAAAGTGTAAGAGGAAGCACATAGACTCACCTGAGTCTGTCACCTCTGACACAGATTTAGAGGATTCCGAGGGTTCCCCCCATTCCCCTTCTGAAGATGTCTCCTTTGCAGACATTCTAGAGATCCTGAAACAGAGGGGAAATTGGCCAGCCCTTAACCCTTCGGAGGATGAATCTGTGTATCTTGAGGCGTTTGGCTCTCGCCCTTCCACCTCCTGGGTGTCCCCTTTGACCCCCTCATGCAGGTGGTAGCTAAAAGGCTTGGACGGCTCCTGACTCTGTGGACCCTACCCCCAGGAGACCTTCAAAGTTTATCACAGCACCAGCAGATAAGCAATTTCTGACTAAGGGAGTTTCAGTGGATGCTATGGTGGTAGCTGCTGCCACTAAGAAGGAGCTAGCTGATCCTTCGGTGCCTGTCCATCCTCCTAACAAGGAATCTAGGTCTATGGACAGGTACGGGAAGCGGATGTTTTCGTCAGCGACCTTTGCTATGCATTCGCTGAACTACCTCTGTCATTTCACTCGTCTTCAAAGAGACCTGATCAAGGAAGCGAGTGAGATGTTAAAGGATCCTACAGCTGCGGGTTTTCAGGATAAGATGAACACTCAGCTGGCTACCCTAAATTCTATAGCTAACTCCTCCATGCGCCTCCTTTCATATGCGGCTGATGGAGCGAGCAGAGCCGCAGGGACAGGTGTGGCCTTACGCCGGCATGCCTGGATGCGGCTGTGCAATTTTGCGGACCCCTTTAAAACGTCTTTCACTAATTCCCCATTTGATGGATCGGCTCTTTTTGGTCCTCAAGTGAAAGAAACCTTGACAAGGTGCGAGACAGATGGCAAAACTCTTTCTGCCGTCGGAGTCCGTTTTTCTACTCCTTCTCGACCTTACCCCAAAGGCCAGAAAAGTGGAAAGATGTGGTTCCGCAAACAATCTCAAGGAACTTTGCCTGACGCACAGAGTTGGTTCCCCTCTAGAGGCAGAGGGGGGAACAATAATGGTAAACGTCGCCCTAGAGGCAGGGGGGGTCCACAGAACCAGGGCAATCGGGAAACCTTTTCCGATAAGCCCTTCCAGCATCCCTGAGGTGTTGCCCGACTGTCCACCTTCGGAGGCAGTCGGGGGAAGATTATCACTGTACCCAGAAGCCTGGCGATCCCTAACTCAAGACAAGTGGGTACAGTCCATCATTTCCGAAGGCTATTCCATTCCGTTCTTTCGCATTCCAAACCAATCCAAAAAATCCCTTCCAGATGTTCCACCCGCTCAAAGGGATCTAGCAGCATTGGAAATTTCAAAGCTGCTTGCAAAAAGAGCCATTCAGCCAGTGCCAGCAGACCAGCAAGGATCCGGAATCTACTCCAGGTTCTTTTTGGTTCCAAAGAAAACAGGGGACTGGAGACCAATTTTGGATCTCAGTATCTTGAACAAGTCTGTCAAGAAAACAAGATTTCGGATGGTCACGCTACAATCCATCCTACCCCTATTGGGAAAGGAAAACTGGATGTGCTCTATAGACCTTCAGGATGCGTGCTATCATATAAAAATGAACAGAAGCTCCAGGAGATTCCTCCGCTTCAGGCTGGGAGCCAGTCACTTTCAATTCAGAGCCCTGCCCTTTGGACTCACCACTGCCCCCCAGGTGTTTACCAAATGCATGGCAGTGGTAGCTTCTCATCTGAGACGTCAAGGATTCCAGGTGTTTCCATACTTAGACGACTGGCTCCTCACAGCTCCTACCAAGCATCTTCTTCTGATTGCCAGAGACTACACCTTTCGCATTTTTCAAAAGTTAGGTATCTCAATAAATTGCGAAAAGTCTGTTTTGTCACCTTGTCGTGTTATTACCTTCATAGGCGCAAATCTAGATACAGTCAACATGTCTGCAAGACTTACAGACCAAAGAATAGCAGACATACACAAACTGGTCTCCCTTCTATTCCACAGCAACAGTCAAAGTCAGATTGGTTCTAAAAGTACTGGGGATTATGGCAGCTGCTATCCCTCTACTTCTTTTAGCCAGATTTCACATGAGAATCCTTCAATGGATGCTCTTCACACAGTGGTCGTACCAGCAACTTCCGATGTCCCACACCATTGTGATTACGCAAGCATGCAGGAATCATCTTCTTTGGTGGATTTCTTCCCCCCAGCTCTTCCTAGGAAGACCCTTTGTCCTTTCCCCTCCGGTTGCTACTCTGACAACGGACACCTCCCTGATCGGGTGGGGGGGGCATTATCAGGGCAGAACAGTCCAGGGCATATGGCAACCAATCGAACGCCACTTGCATATAAATGTTCTAGAGATGAGAGCAGTGCTTTTAGCATTGCAAGCCCTTCAAGACTCTCTTCCCTTGGGAACGATAGCAATTCAGACGGACAACATGTCTGTAGTGTGGTATATCAACAAACAAGGCGGAACCAAGTCCTACCCCCTATGTCGAGAAGCACTCAGACTGTGGCAATGGGCGATTTCTTCTCAGCGTTTTCTGATAGCAACGCACATTCCCGGGAAGTCCAATCTTATCGCGGACAAGTTGAGCAGAGCTATCCTCATGCCTCACGAGTGGTCTCTGAAAGATTCTATCTTGGAGAAAGTTTTTCTCAAGTGGGGTCAGCCTTGCTGCGACCTTTGTGGTACTCCCCAAAACAGCAAGTGCAAAGATTATTTCACCCTCTTCCCCTTACCAGGCCAGCCCAGCAGAGACGCTCTAGTCCAAGTTTGGCCCCGGGGACTTCTGTATGCATTCCCTCCCTTCCCACTAATCTCTCAAGTGATACAGAAAGCTATCGCTCAGAAGGCCTCATTGATCCTCATTGCTCCTTACTGGCCTCAACAGGTTTGGTTCCCCTTTCTACATCAATTTCTGTTGGAGCAACCCTGGCATCTGGACCTAGTTTCAGATCTTTTGATCCATCAGTCGGGTCAGTTTCATCGCTCCCTCCCATCTTTGAACCTCACTGCTTGGTTCCTCCAGTTCCTACCTTAGCCAGGCTTCCTCAAATATCTCACACTGTTCGAGATATTTTGATAGCTTCCCATAAATCTTCCACTCGAAAGATTTATCTTAGTAAGTGGAAACGTTTTGCCTATTGGGCTCAAGGAAGGGACTTAGATCCTTTCACTGCTCCCATCCAAATAGTTCTTGATTTTCTAGCTGAACTCTTTCACGCAGGTTCATCTCCTTCTACTCTCAAAGTCCAATTGGCAGCTATATCTAACTTTCATGTGGGCATTTCAGATTCTGCCATCATGTCTCACAAGCTTTGCAAAGCTTTTCTAAAGGGAGTTTTCCTTCTCAGACCTCCTATAAGAAATCCTCCTCCTTCTTGGGACCTTAATTTAGTTCTCACATCTTTGATTCTTCCCCCTTTCGAACCTGCAGCTTCCTGTTCATTGAAATTGCTATCCTGGAAGACTCTCTTTCTGGTAGCCATTACTTCAGCTAGAAGGGTCTCAGAACTTCATGCACTCAGCAGTCGACCACCGTATCTATTGTTTCATAAAGACAGGGTGTCCTTACGAACCAATCCATCTTTTTTACCTAAAGTAGCCTCTGCGTCTAACCTAAATCAAAGCATTGACCTCCCTGTGTTTTTTCCTAACTTTTCTAACAGGTCTGAACAAAAATTGCATTGGCTAGATGTTCATCGTCAGTTAAGGTATTATTTGGATAGGACCAAACAGATCAGAAAAACTGACCAGTTGTTTGTCTCTTATGCAGAAGGCAGAAAGGGACTTTCAGTTTCGAAGGTATCACTCTCCAGATGGCTAACATCTCTGATTTCCTTTGTTTATGAAATTAGACACCAAAAGCTGCCTAACAAACCTAAGGCCCACTCCACCAGAGCTTTGGCTACTTCTATAGCCTTCCAAGACAGGCTGCCTATTGACACCATTTGTGCAGCGGCTACTTGGGCTACTCCTCACACTTTTATTTCTCATTATAAGTTGGATTTAGCTTCCAGACATAGAGCTAACTTTGGTTCCACTGTTCTCAAGAGTCTGTTCCGATAGGCCACCCGGGACAAGGTGCTAGGGATGCGGTCCCATCCAGCAAGAATGAAGGCGAGATAGACAACTTAACATATAGAAGTTATGTTCTTATCTTTCTTGCGTCCCACCCTCCTTCCCCCTAGCCTGGACAGACCTAGAGGAGTTTGATTGTGACCTCTCTTTCTACCACCTCTATTGCTATAGGTATATGCTCTGCTGTGCATATATTCCTTGATCAGGCTTCAGGTCACCTTCTTCCCTTCCTTTTTATAGAGGTGGGTTCTCCCTTTTCCAGTAGTTCTGTTTTTTATTATTAGCTGGGCCTAGCTTACAAACGAGATCTGAGGTAATACCGCCTAGCATTGTGGGATATAAGGGGAGCCTCGAGCCAGTGGATCCAACTCTCGAGCTTTTAGAGTGGCCGAGTCGGAGCCGAGGTCGGCTCCGAACCCATCCAGCAAGAAAGAAGGCGAGAAGAAGACAACTAACATGGAACGTTATGGTAAGAACATAACTTCTATTTGTGTGGGATTCTACTCTCAGAAGCTTCTTGCAGGACTCATTCCATCTGGACTTAATGTTCTTTAGACTAGTGAGCATGCTGTTGCTGGCATCAATTTAGAATGTCATTTATGGACTATCTTCACTATCTTTCTGTCACCAACAGATTTTAACTGGCAGATGTTTAATATCATGAACGCTATGGAAATTAAAATATTAAAGAAGAGAGTGGGGAGATCTGAAGTATGCTTCATGGTGAGTCTTCATTTGCCATGAAGTTGATGACATTGATGTAAATGCTGAAGGGACTAGATCGAATAGGGCATTGTTCTTAATAGACCTGTTCAGTGTAAAATGGAAAGAACAGGCTGCTGATCTGGACTGACACTATGGGTGTTGTTCTGCATTTTTCAAAAGCAGAATGACAGACTGTGCTCCAGTTATAAAGGGATCACATAATACACATCCATTGGAAACACTACAGTTCATCTTTGCATACATATTGAGGAGATCTTTTTTTTTTCTCAGTGCTGTCTATGTCACCTGCATAGGCATGGAGAAAGCATAGGTTTGTAATCCTGGAATGTGTTCCGGTGCCACAGGGGATTTATTATAGCATCCCAGCCCTGTGAATGCAGCCAGTTCCGACCTGGGGTTTTGGATCATGAATTCTGCCTGTATTCTCAACAGCAAGATAAGCACATTGTAGGAAAGAATGCGACTTGATCAGTTTTGTGTATAATCTCACCTCCTATTCTTGATTTTCATGAACAGGCTAAAGTCAAAGCCAAACTCAAATTCACGATAGTATCCATCTGGAGAGTGCATACAAGGACTGCAACTTTTCATTTAAATATGACATTGTTTTGGCATCAAATAATCCTGATAGCTACATGTGATGAATTGGTATAATGTTGCTTGGGAGACAGCTGGGATGAAAAAGAGCATCTGTTGCATCTGACTGTGGAATCTGAGCAAGAACTGAGGCAAAGGAAACAAACTCTTCATTTATCAGTTAGTGTAGGTCCCCATATGCACTACTGGCTTACTACCTGTGGGTAATGACCAAAATGATAAAATCTTGAATAGGAGATGTAGACATGGGTTTATTTGCTAGGGCAGCTAGACTCCTTTTCCACGGTAGAGCGAAGAGCTCTGAAATTTTTGAGAATATCAAAATAGACTGCTGCTGACCTATTTTGACATGAACCAC
Organism: Protopterus annectens; assembly: GCF_019279795.1. Taxonomy (NCBI): domain Eukaryota; kingdom Metazoa; phylum Chordata; order Ceratodontiformes; family Protopteridae; genus Protopterus; species Protopterus annectens. The sequence goes on along the minus strand of NC_056727.1, from coordinate 1,098,257,634 downwards.
CGGATATTATTTGAGGACTTAATGAAGATGCCTTTCCATTGCCTCCTGTGTGAAGTACACCAGGTTTATCCTATTGGAAGGAGCATGGATCATATCAAACAGCAATGGGGGTAGGATTACTTCTCAGTGCTTCCTTGAGAATGCCTGGAGATTTTCACAAGATACTGTAAGGCCTGTTTCAGGTGATAGGGAACTCTGGTCTACTCTGCTCAGCTTGCTACCACAGTGATCTCACCAAAGACAAGTAAAAAAATAGATGTATGTGCGTGTGTGTGTGTGTGTGTGTGTGTGTGTGTGTGTGTGTGTGTGTGTGTGTGCATGTGTGTGTGCGTGTGTGTGTGTGTGTGTGTGTGTGCGTGTGTGTGTGTGGACCCTGACCCAACTCGACTGTTTCCCAATTTCTAGTGGTGTATAATAACGGGTTGTCTTTGTGAAAACTGTGTATTTATGACTTTTCGCATAGCTGCAGTACAATCCACGGTATCTAGATGAACAGTTTCTTTTAACGGGTGTTTGAAACTTACTGGGGCTACCCCTGTTTTAGGACTGAACCTTTAACTTTTGTGTTTATATGTTACAGAAGTGATGTGGCTACTACAGCACGACTGCTCTTTCAGATTAGGTTCACTGGTGTAGTGTCACTTTCACTAACCCTAGTAAGCATTTTCTTTCTCATCATGCTGTAAACAAATGCCATTATGTGTGCCAACTCTGTAAACTATATTTTTATGTGCTACTTTTCCTGCACTAAATTTTGGAAGGCTATATTTCAGGTTGCAATAGTAAAACTGTAAACATTTTTGTAAAATATTGATATATTCACATTAGCAATAATCTTTAAAATCTGAATGTAGCTCATATGTAATATCATTCCTGTCTGTATAAAGGTCATTAATTAGGGACAAGGGGACGTGAGCCCCCTCAGCTTTACATGTACAGTATTTCTGTACTGAATCAAGGCTTCTGTCATTTTTTAAATTACTCGACATTTCTCAGTAATTTTATTCTGTGTCCTCAGTGCCTTGAGGTTGTTTTCAGACAACCTATAATGTCACCAAAAGCTAAAAGCTGAAGAAGGTTACTCTTCAGTGAAATAAACAGTGAAGGATGCTCTACCAACATTTATGTCATTGCTTTTGATACAGTAGTGTATGCAGGCAGGATTTTCCAGAAGCAAAATGCATACATTCAAGACAAGATTTTAATTAGCTTTCTTACAGTGAAATGCTCATAAATTAAACTAAAACAAAACTGAAAAGTCAGCGTCATTCTATCTTTCTTTTTTTGAATGCAAGAATCCTGACCTTTTTACTAAACAGTAAGTTACAATACTTTTCCGTTGTGCTGACAAAGGTCTAAGCCACATGCTGCTGCAGTAGGTATTGAATGACTGCAATATCTTTTTTCATGTCATATCAAGAAACTAGTGGGAAAATTAGAGTTTTCAACAGAAATAAATATTTGTTCATCCAGGGTGCCAAAAAAGCTTAGAGTTATCAACGGAAATAAATATTTGTTCATTCAGGATGCCAAAAAAAGATTGATATTTCCTGCATACTATTTAACACTAAGTCTTGGTGAATTCATGAACAGTCAAGCAAATATTCTGAACTAATGAAAGTTAGATGGAATGCTCATTACAAGTTGTGAACAGTCTAATAACAACAGCTTGCACACTGCACTGTGATAGCTATCACAAATATAGCTAACTAACTAACTAACTAACTAAATAAATAAATATACAAGAAGGCATGGCATACTGGGTATGTAAAAACTATTATCTGCTGTATCTCTTGTAGTACATGAAATACAATGACTATGCTCCTAAACCATGAAAGAGACAATTTCGTTATAAGTCTCTCTCAATGAGGGGCCAAACAAAGTTTGTTACTCACATTTTTCAGAGTTGCTGTCCTCTACTCTTATACAGGATCATTCACATTGATCACCACGGTTTCTAATTGTAAAACACTTCTTGCTGTCACATAGAAAGTAAGTGTGAAACAGCTTGTAAAGCTGTTAGTCACAGGTACACTTAGCTTTTGGCTACTGCCTGTGTGGCAAATGTAACAGTTTTAGTTTTGCAGATTTCAAAGTTACAAACAAGACAAATTTATATTTTATTAGGGTTTTGGAAAATCTTCAGGATTCCTTTTATAAAACAATTCAATTCATTCCTATGCTTTGTCTTTCTGATTAATATTGTAACTTTTCAAAAATATGCAGATATTCTTGGCCAAGGAGAATTGTGCAACCTTTTTGGTATTTTCATAGCCATGAAGGAAAACAGCCTCATGACACAACATCACAAAGACTTGTAGCTGTGTCCCCTTATGCTACACAGATATAACCATTGGAGGCATCTCTGTCCATTGCAGTTTCATTGTCTATGTCTACTGAATTACTCAGAGTACTCCAAAAATCTTCATTAAGCAAGACGAGTTAAAATACACCTCTCCCCCCATGCTATTACTCATCCTTTGGAATCAAATGTTCATGATAATGTATCTTTCCATGTCAACAGCTTTAATTATGCTTTGACTTTTCATCTTTGCTGACACATTCTGTCTTCCTTGCTTTCTTTTTCATTATGACCTAGTGCTTTCTTACCACAATAAAAAGCTTAACACACATTTATATTTCATGTCTATTACTTTCATCAGCAATCTGATTCACAATTTGTGTTTTCTTTTTTGTACTTTCAGCTAATCCCATTTCTTTAGGGATTGAGAAGTGAACTTTGATCACCAGCTATGAAAGTACTTTTAAGTAGAAACAGACATAAATGCACATACAAATACATGCACCCCATCTCTGTATACACATTTCCTTGTCAGAAATTAACTATTCATGAATCCACTTTCATACTTGTATTAGTAAAGAAGATCTCATTATACAGTAATTCTTATAAAAATCTACTTTTAAAAACAATCCCCCGGATTTACTAATCTTCAGTGTAGAACTAGCTTAGTTCTGCATGGAAGCGACCATTTAGGAGCAGGACGGCAGCGCGCCATGCATAGTAATGATGCTCACTGCCCGAGCTCCTAGGCTTTCATGGAGCATGTAAGAGTGCTGGGGGCGTGTCTGAGAGCAGAGCTCTCAGAATTAAAATGCCCCCGCAATGTAGAACAGCAGAAAGTGGTGTGCAATATGTGAGACCACTCACAGGTGACCACATATCCCCACCAACAGTCCCCCTTGTGTATATCAGCAACAGAATGTAGAAATAAAATTAAGAAACACTTTTTTTCTTTAAAAATCTGATTGCAGCTAACCGTAGGTGCACGGGTGTGCCCATCACTTAGCTACGGTTAAAGCAGCTTAAAAGGCTGAAGAGGATAACAAGGAAGGTATATGCAAATGAAGTAGCACATCAATAGTGTAGTGGGCAGAGCATTTGCCGTACAAGCAGAAATTCCTGGTTCGAGTCCCACTGCAGCAAATTCCATTTTACATGTCAAAGCATGTTATGACCAATATTTTTGTTGCATGACCCACTAAAGAACATATATTTATGAACTGGAGTGCTGCAGTAAATGCACGTGAGGTGTCAGTGTCATAATGAATAAGGCACTAGTAAGCAGGTGTAAGCACAAATAAGTAGTAGTAAGCATATTTAAGCACTAGTAAGCGGCCTTAAGCCTGCTTGCGTGGTAAGCAATGCCTACACAATGGCTAAGCAATTCTAAAGCTAAGTCTCTGTAAGCAGATGTAATGGCAGGTTAGCAGTGCTTACCGTCATGCAAACTCACTTACAACTGCTCAAAAGTGTCTTAATCACTCTGTATCCAATGGCCCTTGTTCTGTCCATCAATAAAATAAACAGCCATGCAGGTCTCAAATCCAGGACCCTATATACCATAGTCACAGTAGTTATCCACCAAGCCATCACAGAGGTACAGAAAAATGAGGTAGTAGCAAACAAGTTATCACCATAGTATAACCAAACTGAATCTGTGAAAGGCATCAGTATACAGTCTTATGTGTCATAACCCACTACATAACATAAATATGTGAACTGGAGTACAGCAGTAAGCCCAGAAGTGAGGTGCAATTGTAATAGAGTGTTGAAGCCCCCAGTAAAACACAAGGACCCTACAGAGTGTACGTACACATCAATCAGGGATACCAGGCATACATATAAGGTGTAATGAATAATAACACAATGCCAAAAAGGCATTATAATGAATGTCTACTGTAGGCAACACCAAGCATTGCACAGGCCAGCTTAGGAGGTGTGAGCAATGTGCAGGCCAGCTAAGTCTTTGTGCCCAGTGGTATACCCCTTTAAACAATGCCAGTCTTAGTTAAGCAGGTTTGCCCATAGCATAGCCTTTTCAAAACTAGTCAATCACGGAAAAGTGCGGGAAATCAGTACTACTTAAACCCAAGAGGTGGGAATACATCTCATAACTGGTTGTAGCTTCCCCTTGCAGGCACTATGGCAGTAAAGAGAAAAGGAGTGGGCTTCTGGGTGCAGTGCTGGAGCATCCAGGAGTCCAAGGTCATGGCAGGATTCCTAGTTAAAGACCATACACAGAGATTGCTGCAGGGCCAGTACCATTCTCCAAATATAAGGCAGAGGCCTGGGACCATCTCGTCCGTGACCTCACCAATGCCACTGGCATACCCCAAACTGGTGAGCAGGTCAGGCACTACTATGCCGACCTGAAGCGGTGGAAGGGAGACCTGTTGGAGGAGTGGCTCCAGGAGGCTACAGCATCAGGGGATGTTCCAGATGTGTGCAAGTATCACCCCGGTATGTGTGTAATAAGTGCCAGCTCAGGTATATCATGGATAGGTATGGCTAAATATTCCTCTTATGTCCCCCACAGCTGCAACGGAATGGGCCGTGGAACAGGAGGCCCACATCAGCCACCTTGCGAGGTTGCGATGCGAGGCAGGTCAGTAATACTCATGTTTTTACTGTTATAGGAAATAAAAATAAAAGTAGTAGTAAATTAATTGCTAGAATAAAACCTGTATTGCTCAAGACAAGTACTGCATACACTAGAGAATATGGCAGAAAGAGCCTCATATTGTGTGTATGTCAATAAAAGTGTAATATCCTGACAAAACAGGTCTAACTGCTGGACTGCATGTGTATATTCTGGTATCATATAGTAATGTAGATTTGCAATAATGTAATAGTACTGTTGTATTAAGCATTGTTACCCACACCATGCACCATAAATTGAATGTGCAGAAATGCCTGTATATGACAGGTGTAATCCCCAGAGGCCATTTAGTACAACAGAGACACATAGACAGTAAACAGGAAAAATGCAGACAACAAAAACTGAATATCACATGCAACTGAGATGTAAACTGTTGTTTTTTTAGCACACACAGTCATGGTTGGAATCCTGCCAGTGGAAGTAGTCTGCATACAGAATCATACCCCACAACTGTACATATATGTCCAGAATGTCTATTAAAGTGGCCCATATCTATTGCCTATCAACCTGTACCCCTGGGAAATCAGTGGGATGATCCCAGATGTATAGGCAGCAAACAGGAAATAAAACTGGTCGACGCACATCTATAACAACAAACCTGGCACACTAGCAACTCCCCAATACCTTATGTGACTAAGAAACCACATATGTCCCATTTACACCCCAACAAGTGTGTACAGTAACAGAGTGAGATGCCTGTGCATAATAGTAATATGGAACTTGGTACTGTATGTGGGAACATTCAGGTAGTGCTAATAAACATTCCCCCACAGGTCTGTCAGATACCAACACTGTGCCCAGAAATACAAGAATGATATGCAGTTGCTCTGAATAATGAGGTATTACACATCACTGTCACCCACACTGTCCTACAACATATAACTGTGTAGGAAATCTGTATAAGACTGTTGTTATACAAGGTCAGAATGCATAAGCATAGGGGATTAATAAGACAGAAAGCAGATTGGAGATATACAGCAATATCAATATAGCAGACACAACTGTGATGGACATTGTTTAAATTGTAGCAGACACAGCCATGATCTGAATTCTGGGAGTGGAATTAGACTGCATACAGATTCATACCCCACAACTGTACACATGAGGCCAGAATTTCCAGTATATGTGCCTATATCTGCTGCCTGTCCCCCTGGTAAGTCTGTGGGATGATCCCAGATGTGTAGCCCGCAAACAGGGAATACAAGTGATTGTCACCCATCATGAGAACACACCTGTCACTGTAGCATCCCCCGAAACTGTTAGGAGAGTAATATTTAAAGTATGTCCTATCTACACTCCCATGTTGTCAAGCTGTGACCAGAGTGCATACAGTAACAGAGTGAGATGTATGTGCATAATACTAATGTGTAATCTGGAACTTTGTGTGGCAACAGTCAGATAGTGCTAACAAACATTGCTCCCACAGGTACATTGGATTTGAACACTGTGCTGATAAATATAGACCAATATATCCTGTACTGGTACTGTCCACCCTGGTATTGTAGGGGATTGTGAGTGTTGCAGTTTCTCTGAATAATAAGGTATCACTGGTCACTGTCACCCACACTGTGCTACATAATATAACTGTCTTGGAAAGCATGTATATGTGTGTGTGTCAGGTCACTAAAGGTGGAAGAGGGCAATATTCCAGATAAGTCCAGGCACACCAGCATGTGGTCAACACATGGTCAGAGTCTGTACAGAAAGAGTTAGATAACATAGTGCAAAACATCAGCCTTGAATCTGGGCGTATGTGTACAAACAGTTAGTCAGTGTTAACAAACATTCCCTCCACAGGTATACCAGGTAAGAGGTGTATACTGCAGGTAAAACTGGTTCATGTGTCATGATGACGACAGCCATATCACTGTCCAAAATAAGGCTATAGGGTAGTGTAGTAAGACTTGTAAGGTACAAATAACAGCACTGACAAGGAAAGTAATGTGGACTATAGGAATATACTACTTCTTAATTGACATCTTTCTCTCCCCCCCACCTTATCTCTAACAATAATCAACATACCCAACCCAACTAGTATATAATGACTCTGATAATGTCCAATTGTTTGATAAATATTTTAAATGTTCCCATGCATGGACCACATTGAATTATTCCAACATTGTTGGCATGGTGCCATCAACATACCTGCATGCTGTTCTTATTACCACTGTGGTCCCATATATGCATGTGTTTTGTTTGCTATGCAACTGTTCCGTATCTGGTGTCTGGGTTAATGGGGATATCTATGCATGCTGTTATACCTAACCCTGGAATGTGTTGACTATTACTAACCCATATATGATGATGAATTCTAAACACTATAGCATGCTTGGAAAGGCCAGTCCAAGGGGACCAATCTGTCACACCTCAGCTGGTCATGATACCAAGCACCAGCATGTCTGGGGCCCAACCCCAGACCTCCCCATCCATTGGTCCTGCACCACCTTCAGGTGGAACCACCTCAGGGGATGGGGCACGCCTCCACCCTGGAAGTGGGCGTGGATAGGCACCTGTCACCCATTGCCAGGTCGGGGTCGTGGTGCATAGAGAGATCAACCAGCAGGTTGGTGTTCTCCTATGCTAACTCGAGGGTCGCATGTTGCGATAAGAGAGTCAGCCTGGCTCTGCAGCTCAGCCCCCAGCACAGCCACCTGCGGGGCTGTGAAGGTGCAGTAGTGACTGCCCATGAGTGGTGACCTCAGTCCCACTGTTACCACTAGGGGGCTTGTGGGCTTTTGATATCCAAACAACCCTATCCATTAAGGTGTTTACCCCCCACATGTGTCATATACCACCCCTGTTTGCATCCTGTTGGTCTTGTCTGTTAACCTACTCAACCTACCTCCCCAAATATACCTACTACCCCTTCCCCAACATCTCACTCTTACTTGAAAGAAAAAAAAAGAGCAATCTGTTCTCACAAAAAAATCTCACCCCATACATAGCTGTCCATTTTGCACACATGTCCGCTGGACACATGTAATACGGTCAAATCGGCATCACAACTTATTATTGTTGTCCTCACATCTCTTCCAGGGGTTTGAGTGTCCAAATCTACCTCCAAATTTAGTGTATATGCACAGCTGTTGCTGTAGAAGAAATGGGCAGCCACGGACCTTCCCTACACCCTTACTGCACATCCCTAGCTATTTTCCCTACTGTCTTTCCCTCTTTGTGCCCTTTTTTCACCCCTGTACTATCAACCCTTTTTTCTTTATTTTTAAAGAAATTAGCAAGGGGGTAAATGGGAATAAGTACTTTTAAGCAGCAGTAAGTAGGTTTAAGCCTGTTTGCGTGGGGGTAAGCAATGCCTACACAGGTGAAGCAATTTAGAGGCTGAGTATAAGAAACTGTAACTGGAAGTTATCAGTGCTTACCTCTGCGCAAACATGTGCAAACCTGCTTACAACTGCTCAAAAGTGCCTTAATCACTCTGTAGCCAACGGCCCTTGTTCTGACCAGCAACAAAATAAATAGCCTTTGCAAGGCTCAAATGCGGAACCCTGCACACCATAGTCAAAGTGAGTTACCACTAAGCCATGTCAGATATACACAAACATATCATCCAGCCCAGTGAGTCAACAGTACAGAGAATGTATTCCAACATTTAGATGTATGTGTGTGTATTAATATATTAATATCTAAACAGATACAACATATCTGTATATGTATAAATATATTTATATATATATATATATATATATATATATATATTTAGAAATATATACATATATATAAATATATATGAACATATATACATGCAAATGCTTACATCAACACATATATATGTCTTCACCTATATATCTACATATACACAGCAAGTTACATATATGTACGCAGATATATATCTATGTAGGGATATACAGATATAGTTATATATATGTAAGCAGATATATATATCTATATAGGTATATATAGCCATACATCTGTAGATAGCAATGGTAGATTAACAAAAACAAATATGTCCACATGCACCGTTAATGGGGTTGAGAGGCCCCAAACAATATACATCTTGTACAAATAGGGATACCCCCTCACAACCAAACATGTCTGCCCTGCAATACACTAACAAGTGTTGCAGATCCCATAACCAGGACCTGACATGATATGGGCACAAGATGTTAACAGTACTACATCCCACCTGTATGATGTCTGGCTGGTATTGCTAACATATCATGCAGTACAGTCTGGCTATCATAGGAAATGTAAAATGTGGAAGCTATCAACATCCCCAGGATACATATACACAGACACATATATGCAGATACAGATATATATATATATATATATATATATATATATATATATATATATATATATATATATATATATATATATATACACACACATATATATAGATATACGTGTAACTAAACATACACATGAAATATGGACATAGGAAAGAAAGAGAGATTTAATGTGGTGCAATATTTATGCAAAGAAGAAAGCCAAGTTAACTAATATACTGAAGGCAGTTTCAAAGCTATTCAAAGAAAAAATACAGGCAAAGGCATCCAGATATGGAAAATTTCACAATAAAAAGATTAAAAGCACAAAGATTTAATGTAGAAAAGATGATTATTATAGTAGGAGTTAAAGAAATATAAGTTAAAGTTATGCAGTGCCTGTGAAGTGAAGGATTTAATGTAGAAGGGCTAAAACTGACTACATCGTAGCATGATGGAGTGAGTCCCCAGAATAAGGAAAAGCAAGAAGATCAGAGGACATGTGAAGAAGAAATATGAACAGGGGAAAGGAAAAGATATTTAATATGGTGTAATATTTATGCAAAGGAGAAAGCAAAACTAACTAATACAAAAAGAGCAGCACCAAAGATATTTGAAGAAAAATATAGGCAAAGGAATCTGGATATGGAAAACTTTACAATACAAAAAATAAGAAGACTAAGAGGAAAAGTAGAAAAATAGATTAGTGATGGAAAAATCAAAGAAATAGAAATTGAGGTCATGGAACAGCTGCAAAGAGAAGGATTCAGTGTAGAAAATCAAATGCAGAAAGCACCACAACAGGATAGCGCAATGGATATCCAAATTAAGGGGAAACCAGTGGATCAGGAAACAACAGGTCAGGTGCCGTACCAAGATATTTTAGAGGCTTCCACAGGAAACTAGTATAAAAGTTCACTTGAAGCTAGACAGGAAGGAAAGGAACAGGAAACTCTGAAAACTCTGATGCAGTCAGTGTTGAGGAGTGATATGCTAGTGAGTTTCCAAATGACAAAACAACAAATAACACAGGATGAAGTTGAAGAGAATGTGCCAGAAGAAGATGTTATAGAACTTTCTATAGAATGCACGTAGGAAATGAAAAAAAAGGGATGTGCCCTCAGTTTGGAAGAAAAGGAGTTAAGAGAAGAGTTGCTTGATTTAATAGACAAAGACAGATATATAAAGATCAATGAGAGAAATAGACTGCAGAAGGTTAATTAAACCCTAAAAGTCAGAAGCTTGATAAAACAAATGAACACAGTAATTAGGACTGTCCATAGACATCCATGCGATATAACAGAAGTAAACAGAATATATTACTGTGCTGCTAAATTAATAACTGATAAAGTTCTACCACAGGAACATAGGGTAGCGAGGGAAAGGGGGGGGTGTGAAAGTGAATACCATCATGGAAATATCAAATAGAGAAAACTATAAAACAGATAACACAAGAAGTGTCATTGTTAGAGTATTATAGAAGAGGGAACAGATCAGCAAATATATTAAGAAAGATAGATGTTTTAAAAGCAATGCGCAGTATTAGAACAGACCAGGATCTATTATGCACTATTGGAGATAAGAAACTAAAAATTTCAAAGCAGGCAGAAAGACTCAGAAGGCACAAAGATAAATATAAGTGAAAACCACAAAATAAGCAATTTACTGATGAACCAAAAAAGTTTTATAGAAAATTGGGAAATAAGGTAAAAGGAATTGATAGACCACCAAAAAAAGAGGAAGTAGATAGATTTTGGAGAAGTATCTATGAGGATCCTGTGGAACATAACAAAGATGCTAAATGGATAGAAGAAGTAAAAGAAAGGATAAGAAGTTTAAAGGTATGGGAAATGAAATGGGATGAAATAACAGCCAGAGATTGAAGCAAAGTTGAGAAAATTCTCTAATTGGAAAACCCTAGGCCCAGATGCAGTACCTAACTTTTGACTTAAAGTATTAACTTCTTTACACGAGGATCTAGCCATGACTAAGAACTATTCATATGCACACCCCAAACAGATACCACACTGATTAACAACAGGAAAAACAATGCTCTTACTTAAGAGTGAACCTGCAAGCTATCCGAAAAATTATAGACTATACACGGGGATTGAAACCAACAGAGTTTATAGTCATTTAGAAGAAAACTCTATTATGGCAGTAGAACAAAAGGGCACTAAAAGAAAGTCATATGGAAAAAAGGATCATTTGTTGTTAAATAAAGTTATAGTGGAGAAGTGTAAGAAAGGGAAGAATCTAAATATGGCATGGTTTGACTATAAAAAAGCATGTGATAGTATCCCACATTCATGGATAAAGGAGTGCTTACACATGTATACGGTACATCCTGTACTGATTAATTACATTACAGTAGCCATGAAACAGTGGCAGACCACTTTGCAATTAAGCCATGGTAAATGACAAATTATTATCCCAGGGATAAAAATCCAAAGGGGGATATTCCAGGGTGACTCCCTGTCACCGTTGCTATTTTGCCTTGCCATTAATCCATTAAGCTGTTTACTTAACAGCTTAGGTCATGGCTATAATTTGGCTTCTAGAAAACAACAAAGTCTAATGACTTCTCATCTTCTCTTTGTCGATGATTTAAAATTGTATAGCTTATCAGATAAGGAACTGAAAGCACAGCTGCAGGTTGTCAAAACTTTTTCAGATGATATTGGAATGTCATTTGGTTTTGGTAAATGTGCAAAAGCAACCTTTAAAAAAGGAAAATTGCAGCACCAGGAAAACAGTTTGTGACACTAATGTGATATAAAAGAACTTGAGCAAGTGGGGGTGTATAAATACTTGAGAATTGATGAAGGATCAGCAATAAAAAAATGAACAAATGCGAATAAAGCTTAGTAAGCAGTACTTTAGAAGACTTAGATTAACCCTGAAAACAGCATTGACACCTAATAACAAGATCCATGCTATAAATCAGTTTGCTCTTCCTGTCCTAACTTATAGTTTTGGAGTGACTGACTGGCCCCAAAAAGTGTTGGATAGATTGGATATTAAAACAAGAAGGATGCTTCATGCTCACCAAATGATTTATAAAAATCAGTATACCAAGATTATATATTCCCCATTCTGAAGGAGGGATGGGCCTCCTTGAAATTGATTACATGTATAGATCTGCAATCGTGGGACTCCACACATATCTACTGACCTCACAAGATCCAAATGTGGTGAAAGTTTTGAAACATGAGGAGAATAAATCTAAGACGACATCTCTGCTTAATTTAGCAGAAGCATATCGATGTCAAGCAGGAATGGAAATCAAACCAGAAGTGAATGAAAACCAGGCAGCAACTGAATGTGCTAAAAAACAAAATAAAGAATATAAGGTGAAGGACCAGATGAGAAGGCAAGAAATGTGGAAAAAACATAAATATAGTTGCAAGTATAGGAAACTTCTGGAAGAGCCTCATGTTGATCAAGAATGAATGCAGGAATGGTTAAGGAAAGGTGAATTTACATCAAGAAATGAAAGGTTAATATTGACAGCCCAAGATAGTGGGTTACGTACATGCTGGTTTACTTAGTCTATTGAACATGTGGGAGAAACAGACATATGTAGATTGTGTGGAACCAAACTGGAAACAGTCACACACCTTATTACTGGTTGTGACTCTCTAATGGCAGAGTGACTGTATACTGAAAGGCATAATAATGTGGCGAGATTGTTATACTGGAGATTGTGCAAAGTGGCTGAAAAGCACTGGAAACATGAGCCACAGAGAATCACATACCCACATAGAGGTCTTAGGAAAAAACACCACACAGAGATTGGCAGAAATGGAAAATCTTTATTTGTGTACTATTACAGTTCTATATGCCATGTCATATAGCTGTTCAGACACTGACATCCATATAAACAGAGTAATGCAACTGTGAAACATTTATACTAATACAGTAGTCTGGAAAGGTTCACAGCTGTTGTTGTCCAGGTCAAGACCTTCCGATTATACAATAGTAAAGACAGACTGGACCACAGGATACCAAATAATCAACAGTAAGTAATGCAGGTGTATAATTCAGCAGCCTCTGTCTACGCTCTGTAAAAAATGACTAGGTGGTAAAGACTTCAGTTGACCAAATGGGATGTAACTGTAACATAACAAGGCATAACTGACACCATCACAAGCACACTGACAAACAGAACAGTCTGTATGGCAAGAGGCAATAGGCCTGCATTAAACCAATTTATGTAAGTAATGTAAATAAATATAGGTGAAGTATACAGTACTGTACATTCAGATATCTTAAGGCAGCTCACACCTGATAACCCCACATTTTGTAACAGCCTAGGTCATTTATGGTGCACCCCCCAACTCAATAATACAGGGCCATATACCACTGTTACATACACTGGCCTCTGGAGTGCATAAGGGCACACATGTATTGTGTAGGTGAAGCCCACACATATACGGCCCCAGCCACACCGTATGTGTGGGGGATGCAACAGCAGTGGACTGATGGCAGCAATGGCAGTGTGATATACTCACAGCCCACTACAGAACAACCCCTGACAGCATGTCATATGTGCAAAGCTTGGTATGTAGGTGGAGGACAGAGGCTGGAACGCAGGCCCATATGTGGAAAACTGTTGCCATACACTAAGCAAGTCACTGGTGTTACAGGACAGTCTGCAGCATACCCTTAATTAGGGAATTGAGATTAGAAACATAAATAGATGTAACCATGCACTGATAGCACTCAAGGCACACACTGCCAGTGAAATATCTGACACAGGACCTGTGTGGTGGACAGACAAAACATGATAGGCACACCTCTTTCCACCAAGAGGATAGGCCCACAGTTGAGAGCCATGCAGACAGACTGCATTTCAAGGTAAACAAGTATGTACACACACACACCCTGTAATACCAGTACTATACAAAGCATAACACAACTCTACTCACACTCTGTCTGTAGTTCTAGAACCTCCTACAAATAAGTAGCTGGCCTGAGTGTGCCGGTTCTACTGTAAGAGGTATTGCTACCTGCTGTCTGTAACACTGATGCCCACACACAGGAAGGATGTCCATCACACAAGAAAGGTAAAGTGACCACACCCACATGATGTAGGGATTTTATAGTAGGTGGTTGCCATGACAGTGGTAATTGGAAGTACGTCACAGCAAGCTGCATGCAGTTAGCAAGTGTAAACCACTGATTGGTGCAGACCATCACCTGATCAAGTGCATCACCTACTAAAGCCAGGCTACAATCTATTCAAAGCAGCTCAATCTATTCACTGGGAGAGAGAGAGAGAGAGAGAGAGAGAGAGAGAGCAAGAGAGAGAGAGAGAGAGAGAGAGAAAGAGAAAGTGAAAGCGGAAGCAAAAGCAGGGAAAAAAAAAAAAACTAAAGCCCATCAAACTAACAGCTGAAGACACAGGCATTTAGCCAGCTGCCATTCATAAAGGCATTATTCCCACAACAGGTATGTGAAATATATGTAGATGTATTTGAATGTAGTATCTGGTCCATCATAATGGAATAGATGATGTGGAATGAGTTATATGTGCCATCAGGTGTTGTTGTGATGATGTTCAACTGAACAGCTGCTATGGACAATAGTGTGTGCTCTGTGTGTAGGGGACCATAACTGTTAACTCAGCAGGTCAATACTGACAGACAAGATGTAAGCCATCATAGTGTATGTTGTGTAATGGGAAGTATGTATATTATGTGGCCAATAGCTGGTGGTGGAAGTAATGCCATTATGATGGACATATGGGAGCCACAGCCCACCACTGGCAGGGTACTCAGGTGAATCTGTAATGTAGCATGCCAGAATGCCATAGGTGTGTAATACGGTTACCTACAATCAGGTCCCACATATACCCCATTAATGTCAGGCCATGTCCATATGTGGCACCTGTCTGTGTTGTAGCAAAGCAGAACAGTGCAGCTGTGCAGGAAGGTGCTGTGAGATTGTGGAGCTGATGTCTGAATGTACCTCACATATAGGTATGCATATGTGTACATATGTCACATATATAATATATAAGGATATATATATGTATATCAGCATGTATGTCCAGAAATATACATATACCCATGTGTAGACATATATACGTGCACATATATATGACATCACATATATCTACACACACACATACACACACACACACACACACACACGCACATATATATATATATATATATATATATGGTTCTACCTGACATAGTCGAAACCACACAACACCCATCACCGACACCACATATTCGACAGTCCATAAACACGAAAACCACACATAACCGAAATAACCGACGGTACACAAACACGAAACCCCATACACTGCACACACCACAATAACAATTAAAACAAAACACATCCCCATTCCACAAACCACACACACAACACAAGCACACCAAAATCCTTACAAGCCCACACTAAACCTTACCCTAACCCTAAGGTCTCCTACTATCACACACTTAACCCGCCCCCTAACCCTAACTCACTTAACGGTCTTCTGCATTGTCGATGTTCTGCCACTCGATTCGCGCGTCGGTCTTCTTCGTTTCGGTCTTCTGGCTCAATTCAGCTGTCGGTCTTCTGCGCTGTCGGCGAAGTCAGGTAGAACCATATATATATATATATATATATATATATATATATATATATATATATATATACACCTATATGCACTGGTCTACATATGTACAAACACACACACAAACATATATGTATGCATGTACAAACACACACACAAACATAAATGTATGTAAAGACATGTCCCCAGTATCACTAAAACACTGATGTGTGCTATGTGCGAAGCAGCAGCACACATAGCAATACACACAGATATCTACAGCTGCCAGTTTGTGCACCATGGATGGGTATGTCACATGTTAATCCCTTGTTGGCACCACATTGCTCCCATCTGTGAAGTATGCAATGTGAATATGGGGAAGTAAGGCAGGTACACATGTGGAGGTGGTCAAGATTGGTAGATATGGAGGACTGTCTACAGGGGTGGTTATGTGACACATGTGTCTGGTAAACACTGTGGATGGTGTGTTTGGTCTGTGATGTGGACACCCCATGGTCCCCAATATGGGCACAATGGGAACAAGCCACCCACCCACTGACACTCACAACTCACAACAGCAGTCCACGTCCTGAAGGAGCCTGGTCTGGAGGATGAGCAGGAGGAGCATGTTAGCCATGTGAATGTGTACTGGGTGCCTCAGACTGATGTAGCACATTCCTCATGTGTCTGTGGAGCCCGGTATGGAACAGACCCTAGACCTGAGCACAGGAGACAGGAACATGTCTGTGTGTGCCCTAAGTGGGGGGGGGGGCAACATCCCCTGGGTGATTCCACCTGATGGTATTGCTGTAACAGTACAAAGGGAGGTCCCAAGTTGGGACACACATGTGATGTGGCCAGGTACCATCGGCAGTTGGGTGTGGAGAGGTGGATCAGCTGGCCAATAGAACATATATATGTTATTGTGTCACTGTTATAGAACATTTGTTGATAGTAATAGTCTACACAAACCTAGTACATGTCTAACTGCATGCATAGATATCCTCAATAACACAGACTGTCAGATGTGCAGCAATCTCAGAGCAGCCATACCACTGGCATATATGTAACCATAGTGGCCCTGGCAATAGCATGCAGGTGAATCATCTGTAACAGGCCAGCAATGATAGTGTCGACACAGGGGACATGGCTACAATCACATAGCAGAAAGTGTGGTACAATACAAAATCTGTCCAAATGGTAGTTAATCTGTAGCCATACCTAATGAGTTGTGTGTACAGTCTGTTGAAGCTGATATGGTGGAGGGGTGACAGAGATGTGTATTACGAACTGTGGTAACCTTGCCGTATGAGTTGCTCAGACCTGTTTCCATATTTATGTCTTTCAGCCAAGATTGCACATTCATGGTTGCCCACCTTTTCCAATGCTGAGAATGATGTGTTGATAGCAAAAATAATCTAGCACTTTCCACTGATGTTTGGCAGGCATGCACATAAGCAGCAGGAGTAGATCACCCTGTGGAATGACCTAGTCCACAGGGTCAATGATGTCAGACTGCACAACCGCAGTTAAGAGCAGGTCTGGCATCATTGTACTGACCTGCTTCACAATGCCTTTCAGCATGCTGTTGCAGTCCAGGGGGATCACCTCGCCACAGGGGGGGGGCATGCCATAAATCCCCCCTGACACATGTATCCTTTTTTGATAAAAGCGCTTTTGTTAACGTGTGTTTGGTGGTAATGGATTCGGGTTTTGATCTTTCGATCAAAAGTTTTAGATCCGTATATATATATATATATATATATATATATATATATATATATAGGTATATGCATATGTATATATGGATATATGTGTATATAGCTATATATGTATGCACATCCTATGTGCACAGATATGCCTAGTTATGTTGGTATATACATATATATATATATATATATATATATATATATATATATATAAATATCTATAACTATATGTGCATGCATATCTATTCTGATATACCTACTACTGTCAATATATCTGTAGATATCCATACGTATATGTACATATGTATCACTTTCTTTATATGTGTAAACATATATTGCTCTGTATATGTATATATCTGGGTGTGTATATGTATATCTATGTACATATACATACCCATCTATATATGTCGATACGTATATGTATAATTTTATATATATATATATATATATATATATATATATATATATATATATATATATATATATATATATAGATATAGATATATATAGATATATATATCTATCTATATCTATATATATATATATATATATATATATATATATATATATACACATATCTGGATAATTATATGTACATATATTTTCACCATGTATCCGGAACATGGAGTGTAGCCCTACCCCAGCCCCTACAGTCTCAACTTCATAGTGCAAGGGGATGTGAGGTATGTACAGAAGATATATTAGTAGACTATTGCTACTGTAATTGGGATTGTCCTCACAGGCATGGTGTGTGTGGGAGGTCACATCTGCTTTTTACATGTGTGCCATTGGCAACTGACAGACATCCTGAGGACATCATAGTACAGTATTGCTGCTAGCACGTAATGCTCCTGTGGACTTCAGCAGAGGTATTGGCCAATATATGTGGACATTCAAACACACTCTGTACAGTCCAGAGGTACACACAGAATCCATTGGTGCAAAACATGTGGACCATGCCTGACAATTTTGGATGTTAACAGCTATGTAGATGGATATAACGCATAATGACTGGTATACATTTTCCATCATAGGTTATGCATTCACACACCCATCTGCTTGACACATAATAACAGCTGGTAAAGGGATGCCATGGCCACGTACTACCCACTAGATATTGACATACATCTGTACAGCATCCCACTGCTCTGTCTGACATACATGATTGCTAAGGGAGGCCCGGCAGCAGTACATCTGGCAAGTATCTGAACATGACACCTCACTGGGTAAGTACATTAAGCTGCTAGGCATGTAACAATGCCCTGTGTAGGCTACAGGCAGACTGGCTCAACACTGTCCTACATCTCCTATGTGAGAATGCACATGCACCTGCATATATAGCAGACTCTACAGGCATGTCACAGCACAGGGTAAGATACACCTGTGTGAAAGTGCATAACCGCAACCAATGTGAACACAGCCACAGCCACATATGGTAAGCTAGCATAATATTACAGTATATGGACTATCTGTTCAACACCATTCTCATATGTGCCACTCACAGACTAACCCTACATATACTGGGTTGCTACACAGTTTGGTCTGATGCCTATCTGTGGTATGAGACATGTGTGTATATGGCCCTACAAACATGTAAGCCAATGTGGTAGCATACAGTGGAGCAGCATATAACATCAGATAGGACAGGACCTAGAACAATGATATTTATCACATTCTGTACACAGGCCAAAGTAAATATTAACAATACACACACTGTCAACATTCACCATAAGTACACAGACCACGTACTGTACAAACAACCACAGAATGTCCAGGTTATGTCATCAAATATAACCCCTACTGTACATAATGTTTAGCAGTCTGATATCTCACTGGCTTATTATCAGATATGAGTATACTAATTATGGTGTGCAGCACATATGCACCTCTTAATGCATGACTTTTGTACAAAGGTTGACAGATTTGTGACTGGAAGCACTTACACAGGGCCAGTATTGACATGTTGCTGTGATAGCCTCATACATTTACTGTTGTAACATGGTTTGTTGCAACATATGTCCTATGAGGGATATAAAGTCAGTAACTGTTACAGCTCTCACCATCTACAGACTGCAATCCTCACACTACCTTCTGCAGTTCACAAATAGATGCTCTGTGGATAATACATGAAACCAAAGGCACAACACACTGCCCAGTCTGCAGATGACCCTACAGATGGGGAGTCCTCATAAACATAAAACTGACATGGCAGGTATTAAAACATGTAGGACAGCCATATCCGCACACACACTGTTAAAGCAACATTACTCCAAATGCAGTATAGCAGCACTTACAGTCTGTAGTCAGGTCAGGCACATCCCCCTCCTGTGTGTTGCCCTGTTTCCACAGTATATGTTGTTAGAGGTAAATCCCCAATCCATCTGAGATGCTGTTTACCAAAGAACAGATGTAGTTCCTGCTCACAGTGAATGAAAAGGGCCAACACCAACATGATGTTCCTAGATATTGGAGTGTGTTTCCATGCAGTTGTCTATGGGAATGTTACCACAGCTATTCCACATGCAATCAGCTAAGGGAGGGCTGAAATTCATGCAGAGGCCATCAGCTGATCATGAGCATCACTTAAAATACACATGCTGCTGCCTAAGCAAAGCAGGTGTGGGTTTCCATATCCATCAGAGAGGGAATGAGAGAGGCAGACAGAGGCAAAGACTAGTCAGGGAGGGGTGGGAGAGCAAAACTTAAGCATGTTTGTATCACACACCTACCAGTACAGGGTATCAAACCCCTAACGACTATATAGTGCTATCACATTTCTATACAGTTATTGGATACACCACATCGGTTACATGTTGTGGAGCCCTCAGAATGTATATGTGATAGTGAGTGACATCTGCAACAAGGATAAGGTAGCTATACTGTAGGTGTAGTACACAAGTCTGTCTGCATGAACAGGTGCCAGCATCAACATAGCCACATTCTCACAGGGATGCACACACATTGACATACTTGGTAGGGCCAGGAATACAACCCATCACTAGTGAGATTGCCACAACACATTACTGTGAAGGTATCACATGCACCACAGGGGTCATACAGAGGTTATATGGGCAAAGGGTATGGGGAGGTGTCTGAAATCAGACAGCATGCTGCAGTATGCCAGTGGGGGTTGTAGTGAGTGTTAATGTGAACATACACATCATACAACACACACACACACACACACACACACACACACACACACACACACACACACACACACACACACACACACACACACACACACACACACACACACACACACACACACACACACACACACACACACACACACACACACACATGGTGCCTGTACTGACATGCATGGGTGCATTGATTCATGGGTGTGTAGTGGTGAACTGTGCCAGATGGCTATACAAGGCTAGGTGATGGGTACACCTTGACATCAGGCTACATGACAATGATCTGCATTGTGGCTCAGGGTTGTAGATTCTGGAATTGCTCACACAGGTGTGTATTGTATGCACCATCCAGTCACCTGGGTGACTAATGCATGTGGGCAATTTTGTGCATTGCTTGCCATGTATGTGTTCCTTAGTCCATGACATGGACAATGTCTGTGATGTGCACACCTCCCACATGCATATACAGTGACATGTGGAACTGTACCTGGTCTGTCTGGCCCTTGATGTGTACACAGATTATCATCAGATGTGCCAGTCCTGGCCTCATGTGGCAGGAGTTGGTAATGGACAGCAGGTTTACCCTGCACCTATATTGATAGCATGCTAATGGCATTCCCTGGTGTCAGTGGCATCTGTCCATATAGGGAATGTTTTCAGGCATGGTATGTCTTTTGTTGGTCACATTTGATGGCACCACAGGTGTTGCAGCTGTCCAGTGGGGAACATGGGGAAGGTGCACTGTCTGCATGTATGTGCCTTTTGGACAGATGGACAGAGTGCCATGCCTTCAGTAGGCCACTGCAATCACTTCATAGTTACTATCAGTGGGCAATATGCAGTGTACTACCAACATAGCGGCTGTTGCCTAGGCAAGTGTGTGTGTGTGTATGAGGCATGGGTTGAGAGTGTTGTCTGGCTAATACTAGAGTTGCTAACTTTGTTTGCCTGGCCTTGATGTCACATGTATGGGTATGGATCTGCACACCAACCTTTCAGCTATTTCACATCTGTTATCCCTGTATGGTGGACACTGTGATATATACTAGGGCCACCATATAAGAAATTTGCAAAACCTGCTCCACATTGGGCCCAGTTGTTACACACTCACATCCACCTCCACACAGGATATGAGGTACAAACACAGACACACACACACACATCATATCTGGGATTATAACTCCTACCTAACTATTTTATTACACTATTGCAGTACGCAGTCATAGTACATGCCATGAGAGTACTGGAGTATTCCTTCCCCAAAGGTGTATTTCTCATTGGATGACATCAGCAGGATTGCCAAAGTAGGGCATTCAAATTGTAGTGAGTGTGGCTAGGCTAAAATACATTGCAGCCTACACAGACATTGAAACACACACATAACATCCAGAACTGCCATGGGTGGGAATAGAACCCTACCAGAATTCTGTATCACACTACAGCAGTACGCAGTTATGGCTTGCGCTACTGAAAATACTGGGATACAACCTTCCCAGAGATGTATTTCTAGGTGGATGACATCAGCAGCCTTACCAAAGTAGAGCATTTCAGTTGTAGGGGGTGTGACTACCCTAAAAAGCATTGCTCTCTACACAGACAGACAGACAGACAGACACACACACACACACACACACACACACACACACACACACACACACACACAGTTGCTAAGGCTGGGATTAAAACTCCTCTCTAACTATTTTATCACACTACAGCAGCACGCAGTTATGGCACTCACTATGGAGATTACTGGGACACAACCTTCCCAGAGATGTATTTCTAGGTGGATGACATCAGCAGCCTTACCAAAGTAGAGCATTTCAGTTGTAGGGAGTGTGACTACCCTAAACAACATTGTTCTCTACACAGACAGAGACAGACAGACACACACACACACTTGCCTAGGCTGGGATTAGAACTCTTCCCTAACTACTTTATCACACTACAGCAGTACACAGTTATGGCACACATTATGGAGATTACTGGGATGCAGCCTTCCCAGAGATGTATTTCTAGGTGGATGACATCAGCAGCCTTACCAAAGAAGAGCCTTTCAATTGTAGGGAGTGTGACTACCCTAAAAAGCATTGCTTTCTACACAGACAGAAACAGATCGACACACACACACAGTTGCTAAGGCTGGGATCAGAACTCCTCCCTAACTATTTTATCACAGTACAGCAGTACACAGTCATGACACTCACTATGGAGATTACTGGGATACAACCTTCCCAGAGATGTATTTCTAGGTGGATGACATCAGCAGCCTTACCAAAGTAGAGAATTTCAATTGTAGGGAGTGTGACTATCATAAAAAGCATTGTGCTCTACACAGACACACACACACACACACACACACACACACACACACACACACACACACACACACACACACACACACTCACACAAACACAGTTGCCATGTCTGGGATTTGAGCTCCTACTTAACTAATTTATCACACTACAGCAGTACAAAGTTACGGGATGCACCACTGAAGTTACTGGGCTACAACTCTCCCAAAGGTGTATTGCACAGTGGATGACCTCAGCAGGCTTATCATAGTAGTGCTATGGGGAGGGCAGTGTGTGTGCATGGGCCATAACCCATGCATCTAGAGGTTTACACGCCACATGCGGGCACACACAGGGTCATATTTCACAGGTATGTGTATACAGATGCTAGATGGCTGCTTCCTTGGACAGTCATTTTGCACAGCTAGCATGTGCACCACATAGCCTGTAATGCTGACAGATACTGGTGGCTAGTATCTGCAGTGAGTGACATCTGAATCTCATGTAGTTGGGGCCCTTTGGCTGTGTGCTGTATGGGACAGGCCTGGATGGCTCCTTGTCACAGTCACCTCTTCCACACATCTATATATGTCTTCTTTTGGCTTATTATGGTGTGTTGTCCTTACATATTTGTCTGTATTCATATCCACTGTGTGTGCAAGGCATGAGTGATGCATACTGATGAGTATCTGCACTAACACTGCGACTGCCATATATGTCTGGTCCACTGGTGTTTGCAGATATAGCCTTCATTTGTTTAAGTGTGTGAGAATGCCCAGTATGACCTTTCAGTATGTTATTGACTGACATTGCCTTCAGTTCTCTAAGTGTGTGAGCATTCTCAGTATGCCCATCTGTATTTAATGTGTGGATCGAGTCCAGGTACTTTGTGCTGCAGTGCTGACCTTTGTGTTGTACACCAACAGGTAGCATGCTGTTTCTGCAGGGTATCCATCGAGCATTTGGCATTGACTGTTACTACATTTCTGCATAGGATGGGAGGGCTCACCTGACTATTTCTACATTTCTACATAGGATGGGGGGGGCACACCTGACTGTTATTAGATTACTACATAGGGTGGGGGGGCTGGCCTGACTATTTCTACATTTCTACACAGGATTGGGGGGCACACCTGACTGTTATTGCATTACTATGTAGGGTGGGGGGGGGCACACCTGTCTATTTCTACATTTCTACACAGGATTAGGGGGGCACACCTGACTGTTATTACATTACTAAGTAGGATGGGTGGGGCACACCTGACACTTGTACACATTTGCTATGACTGTACTGGTATGTCAGGTAATCCATTTCATTCTGTATTCTTACCTATCATGCTGACTAAAGACATACCAGGGTACTACAGATCGTAGCTTTGGTTGCCCTACATAATAGTGTCTGACTTCCTACCCTTCAGAACTAACATCCCACTGCCTGACCTGCTGTAGTCTGTCTGTGTAGGCCTGGGTGGAGGTTAACCATAGCCATCATTCAGGGGCCATAGCACAGGCTCTGTTTGGGTTTGTTTACTTCTGCCCTGCTGGCTGAGACTGTTGCTGGGTATGTGAACCGGCCTGACTAGCATGTGTGAGTCATATGGACACACATCACCCAGCACATTTCCTGCAGTGGGTTTAGTCACCCTGTGATGTACTGGCTACTATGGTGACTCCAGTATGTGTTACAGATGTCATGGTGCCACTATGGGTGTCTACTTTCTGCTACCTTGACATTCAGCCACCAAATTCATTTGCATGCTCAAATCCATGCCATTGATACAGGTAACGACACATTCTACTCTATTTGGCAATTGGTTGGTTGATTGACTTACCTTTAGGGTGTGCCAGAATTGTGGATGGTGCTGGGGGGCTGCCTATGTCGGATGCACATAGTACACTCCCTAAACATGGTTGAGCACAGTTAGTGTCATGTTTGGCATCCCTTTTACTGTAAGTGCAAATCAGAGAGAGATGTCATTCCCTGGGTCCCTACTGTATCAGTGTATGTGCTATGCATTTTCTCTTTGCTACAGCCTTGGCATACTGAGCACGCCTCCATCTGCCTACTGGGGCAGGCTCAGTTTGTTCCTCCTCTGAGTCACTGTGTGTCTGTGCAGGCCTTGGCATTGGTGGGGGGCTGTTTGGCCCTGCCCCATGCTGTTCCTACTGCAGCTGTTTCCGCAGGATCATATTGTGTAGCATGGCACATACCATAACAATTTGGTTACATGTAGCTGGTGAGTACTGCAAGGCTCCAACAGATGTGTCCTGACACCAGAACCGTGACCTGAGCATCCCAAACACATGCTCTATTATACGTCTGGTCTGTGCATGTGCCTCATTATGGCATTCTTGTTCAGGTGTGTGTGCATTTCTGATGGGTGTCATCAGCCATGGCTCCAGTGGGTAACCAGCATCCCCCACTAGGTGACCATAGGAGATGTCCCCATTGGCAAATCTCTGGTACAGCTGCATCAGATGCCATATGTGGGATCATGATAGCTTCAAGGGCATTCATTATAATGCCTTGGGCATCACAGATGATCTGGCAGTTGATGGTGGGGATGCCCCTGCAGTTGATGTAGGCCCTACCCTGATCACTGGGTGGTCCTTTAATGCTTATGTGCATGCAGTCTATAGCACCCACTATATCAGGGTATTCTGCTATTTGGTGGAAGAGATGCATATTGCTGGCCATCACCTCATGGGTGTTGAGGAAATATACATGCTCACCGGCATGTGCTGACATGGCATCCAGGAACTGGTGGAATACTCTGGATGCTGATGTATGTGAAATCCCCATGATATCCCCAGTTGAGCTTTGGGAGGTACCTGTGGCTATTATTCCTAGGCCTACACATACCTTGCTATCCACTGGGATAGGTTCCCTTTGGTCAGTTTGGTGTGTCAGGTGTGGCCGGCACAGCTCAACAATTTACTGTAGGAGATCTCTGTCCACCCTATAGCGGTCCACTCTCCAGCTCATGTAGCCCCTGGTAAGTTACCCTGGGTCTGTACACTCTTCTCCATCTCCTCACTGTGGGTTGATTGGCAGCATTCACATCCTCACCACCCTCAGCCTCTTGCACATGTTGTTGTATGTTGCCTGCTGCAGCCCTTCTTATTTTGTAGGTTTGTTTGTTAAAATTTCCCTGCTTGTATAGATCAGTGGTGTAGAGTGTGGGAAAAAACAGAGGGGAAGTTGTCTGCATAGTTTATAGTAGTGTTCTGGGCTGGGCTGGTCTGCTGCCTGTGCAATTGGCTGATTCTGATACATTTCACCTGACAGCTATGCTAGTTCTCCTTGATTACCTCCTACTGCTGTTTTCCCTTCCCATTGACTTCCTTTTTAAGCCTGAGGGCATGCTGTGCAAACAGAGTGCTCATATGTGCACAGTGCTGATATTTCCTGATTTAACTTAATTTCTTTCCTTTAAAACTCAGTGTGTGGCACGCGCTTAGGCAATGGAAAGAGTGCTAGGCAGGTTTAGACAAACCCCCTAGATTAGCCCTGCTAAGCTAGGAGCAAACCCAAGCCACAGGGCTCCAATATGCTTACAGTATGCCTGACACACACACCCATGATGTCACCTAACTCCTAGGCTTGCACCAAGCTATTCCTTCTCTTACACTGTTGAGACCTGACTCACATGCTGGGGAAAACTGGGATTCACTATCAATCCCCTCATTTGCATAGGATTGCCTGTTAATACATAGTTACATGTCTCACACTGAGCCTCCCCCCTTAGCAACCACTACTCACTGGCCATGTTGTCTTCTGTCTGCCATTGACTTGCATGGCAGAATACTGATTTTAGTTAGAATGCTTAATTTAGGTTTATTTTGTTATCTTCCCCCTGATCCCGTTTGTGTGCCACTGCCATACTCTTAAACAGCCCAGTTCGGCTGAAAAAAAAATTTTGATTATTTTATGTTTTTAACTGTTTACAATGCCAATGACCTTATACATTGCTATTGGCATGCTTACTACATGATATGCAGCCTTTATTTGGAGCTGTCACAGCTTCGTTTTGATTTTGCAGAAATGTACTCTGTTACAAACCAAGTACATTTTGTGCAGATTACCTAGTCCTGCACAGCTGGTTGCAAGCTTCCTGGATTGCTAAATCACCTCATTTGCATAGATATCTCCTGCAAATGGGGTGATTTGCATACAGGGGCTTCGTCCATGCAGGATTAGTGCAGGAGCGCCAGCACGCCCTTGCAGGCTGTCCCTGGATCGCACAGCAGATATATTGCCTGCTGGGAGCTCCTGCACCGATCTTGCACCCCCTGCAAGCTATAGAGAATCCGGGGGAATGTCTTCTCATCTATACCAATTAATCCAGATCAAACCATGGATTACTACATTAACTGCATTGTGTATATTAATTGTAAAATGGTACTTTCAGTTAACATGCATTTCTTCTGCAGTAATGAGACCATAGGTATTCTGTAACCAGGCTTGGCTTTTTTTTTCTGAAAAAACAGAGCAAACCAGGCAACTTTTGATTTTAAAATAAGGCCCCAATAAACAACATTACAAAATTTTTTAGGGAAAAAAGAAACCAAAGGGAACCATTTTTTGAAAATTTAAAAAGGGAAAAATAAAAAGGCCACCTTTGGAAAAAGAAAAACCTTATGCAGGTTTGTCCTCCCTTTTTTTTCCCCCAAAGGTAGATAAACTACTCCTTGCCTTGCTTGGACACATCCAGAGTCACTACATGGGGAGTGAAACAAGCATGTCAAAAGAAATTTTTGGCTGACTGTGACTGAAAATTTGCATCCTCAATTTCAAGAGCAAGAAATCTGGACAAACCATAGAAGTGGGACAAAAAAAGGACTTTTTTAAATATTGCCTAATAAACTTAGAAAGAAATAGTAGGTCATTAGTATGAATTTTCTGAAGGGTATAAAATTGAAACTCAAATGTCTGTCATTTTCTAACTTCAGTCTTTAGTGATTTGTCACTTTTCAAAAACAAAATTTTATGAAAATGGACCAAAATGTGATGAAAAAATAAAAAATAGACACACAATACAGTTTTACCTGTCAAAGAAGGGACACTTTAATATTAGTACTGCTCCCTTTGAGCAGCTGACAAAATAAAATAATCACATGCATTTCAAGTAATCTATAACTTTGATTATTACAGTTATTTCTTAATTGAAAACCCCTCCATTTTTTTCCAAAATTGCTATTTTAGGGAGGGATTATTGAAGAGCAACTTTTTGAGCCAAAAATTGGGGACAGTTGGGGGTTGGCTATGCCTAATTCTAAAGCAATTTATTTGCATGTACCTCTCAACCTGTTAATGCAGTAAATCTGAACAAGGCCAAATATTTTGGGGATATATAAACAGTACTAAAATTGCTTTTTTATAAATTGAGACAGTTGATAGAACTTTACTTTAACATGCTTTTTTATGAAGCTTATGAAGTCTGAAACTTATTATTTAGTGACTTCTGGCAAATCATTTAGCAATTAAAACTACAAATTTTATGAACAAAAAACCCAAAAAATAAGAAGAAAAATCTATTCATTCTTTAAAAATCGGGACTGTTGGGAGGTATGGTTCGGCGGGGCCTGTCTGAGTTTGCTCCCCTTTACAAAATAAGGGTTGAACTGGAGCCTCTGCAGCCATTCCAATTAACCATTACTTTTTCCCCCATTTACATAAACACTAAGGGCATACTGTTTACTTCAATGATTTTCATTTGAAAGTTTTATTTTGTTTTTTACAGCACAAACATTAAGTCATCTTTTAAACAAAGCAATGCAGTCTCACAATGAAAACTTAGCTTTAAAAACTTTCTCCCCTTTGAAACTAAATTCATTGAACAGCATTAAAACCCCACATTCAAAGAAAATACATTTTGCCAGTGGAAATAAAGATTAATTTTGTTTCAATCATAGGCCTTGCATATGAAACTACATGTGCTTTTGATATTCCTGATTTACAAAAATTTTTTTCCCTTTTAAACAATCAGTGTGCACGCTTAGGCAATGGAAAGAGTGCTAGGCAGGTTTAGACAAACCCCTAGATTAGCTGCTAAGCTAGAGCAAACCCAAGCCACAGGGCTCCAATATGCTTACAGTATGCCTGACACACACCCATGATGTCACCTAACTCCTAGGCACCAAGCTATTCCTTCTCTTACACTGTTGGACCTGACTCACATGCTGGGGAAAACTGGGATTCACTATCTCCCTCATTTGCATAGGATTGCCTGTAATCATAGTTACATGTCTCACACTGAGCCTCCCCCTTTAGCAACCACTACTCACTGGCCATGTTGTCTTCTGCCACTGACTTGCATGGCAGAATAGTGATTTTAGTTAGAATGCTTATTTTAGGTTTATTTTGTTATCTTCCCCTGATCCGTTTGTGCCACTGCCATACTCTTAAACAGCCCAGTTCGCTGAAAAAAATTTTGATTATTTTATTTTTAACTGTTTACAATGCCAATGCCTTATACATTGCATTGGCATGCTTACTACATGATATGCAGCCTTTATTTGGAGCTGTCACAGCTTTTTTGATTTTGCAGAAATGTACTCTGTTACAAACCAAGTACATTTTGCAGATTACTAGTCCTGCACAGCTTGCAAGCTTCCTGATTGCAATCACCTCATTTGCATAGATATCTCCTGCAAATGGGGTGATTTGCATACAGCTTGCAGGATTAGTGCAGGAGCGTGCACGCCCTGCAGGCTGTCCCTGGATCGCACAGCAGATATATTGCCTGCTGGGAGCTCCTGCACCGATCTTGCACCCCCTGCAAGCTATAGAGAATCCGGGGGAATGTCTTCTCATCTATACAAATTAATCCAGATCAAACCATGGATTACTACATTAGCTGCATTGTGTATATTAATTGTAAAATGGTACTTTCAGTTAACATGCATTTCTTCTGCAGTAATGAGACCATAGGTATTCTGTACCCAGGCTTGGCTTTTTTTTTTCTGAAACTAAACTTAGATATTTGTTTCACTTAACAGAAATAGTCATATTTTGCTACACCATTTTATAAGGTGTTATTTCATTTTAACATTCATTTATGGGGGGACATGCCTGCTGTTTGGCTCCTCTGACACATTTTTTAGCTAAGCATTTTACTGCAAGAAATATGTTCATACAATCTCTGTTTCACTTCAATAGTCACAGATACAAGCATTCATCCACAGTATATGCTTCATTTCACAAGTCTCTGGTATAGCCTATTATTTGCTGTATCTTTTCTTCAGCTCAATAGTCAAGTTTCTCAATTTAGCATTTCACTGTGAGTATAAACCTGCAATTTCTATGTTCAGTTTCTACTTCAGAAGGGTGCTCAAGATTTCATTGTTGGAACATCATTATTTCAATGCTGAAATTTTGCCTTTCTGTAAATTGCTCTAGATGCCCTTCCATGTTTTAGGAAATTTAATTTTTATGAAGAGATCTGCAAACATTCCCTCTGCCTGATGCAAGCCTTTATTTTGTAAGCTGCAGGGGGGAATGGCTCAACTCCACTGCATGTTTCCTTCATATCATACTATGCACTTTATGCAAAGAATAAATCAGTCCATGAATACCCTCATCCTGAAACTGAAATTCATATTTCTTGCTGGATTCCTGCCTACTGAAGGATTGCAACAGAGCATGGCATGAGTACTATCTGCTTTTAAATTTTAATTCCCCAAAATGGCTTCAGGGAAAATGTTTTCAACAACTAGAAAAAACTTGGAAAAAGGGGAAAAATTAATTTTTCCAAATTTGGGGGCTAAATTACCAAAATTGGGAATTCTAAAAAGGGGTTTTAAAAGAGAAAGCCTTTTCATGTTTTTTTGTTTGCTGCCAAATTTTTTAATTGGGGAAATTTTAAAATAAACGTACTAAAAATTTATTTGCATTGTACCTTTTCTCAAAAACCTTTTTTTGTTTTAATTTTGGAAAAAAAAAGAAAAAAAAAAAAAATTTTTTTAAAAAAACAAGGGGGGCCCCAAAAATTTTTAATTTGGAAAAAAAAAAAGGGGG
Organism: Protopterus annectens; assembly: GCF_019279795.1. Classification (NCBI taxonomy): domain Eukaryota; kingdom Metazoa; phylum Chordata; order Ceratodontiformes; family Protopteridae; genus Protopterus; species Protopterus annectens. Next base: position 1,098,226,734 of record NC_056727.1, on the reverse strand, counting down.
CAAAAAAAAAATTAATAAAAAAAAGTACTAAAAAAATTGCTTTTTTTGTAAATAATTGAAACAGCATTGAAACCCACATTCAAAGAAAATACATTTTGCCAGTGGCAGATAAAGATTAATTTTGGGCTGTTTTCTAATCATAGGCCCCTTGCATATGAAACATACATGTGCTCTTTGATACACCTTCCTCATTGTACTAAAAATTATATTCCTTGTACAATACAGTACAATTTGTTAGAGGGTGTTTTAAATTTGTTTTGAACATTTTTCCAGTAAGCAATGAAACAAAACATATTCACTCCATAATGGCAAAACTGCCCAGTTGAGAACATTTATCATAAAAAGTCACTTCACAGTCCACCATTATTAGTAAATATACACAATTCTACAGTCCACCATTATTAGTAAATATGCACAATTCCACAGTCCACCATTATTAGTAAATATGCACAATTCTACAGTCCACCATTATCAGTAAATATGCACAATTCTACAGTGCACCTTTATCAGTAATATGCACAATTCTACAGTCCATATTCAGTGAATTCAGTTCTTGCCATAGCTGTCAACCTTAGCACAAAACCTGGACGAAGGCAATAATGGGGGAATACAGTCCCAAAATAGGGACAAATTTAAAATATTCATCTTATAAACTTAGAAAATTGCTAGAAAAAAAGGTTGTGCTACTATGTATTCTGAAGAACATGAAGTTTGAAATTCAAATGCCGTCAATTTTACTGCGGACAGAACAAAAATAATTTTCAGCAGAGACGAGGGATTAATACTGCAGACACGTCTTTGTAAAATGGCAGGGCATCAGAGCAAATCCACACAAACACAGAGAGGAGATGCAGACTCCACACAGAAGCCACCCCAACCAAGAATCAAACCAGAAAACCTATAGCTGTGAAGCAACAATACTACCACTGAACCATCAAATCTGCAAGGAATTAAACATTCAGAAACCTGAAGTCTGAAATTCAAATGCCTGTCAATTTTATTTAACATTTTTTAATCAGGACAGTCTGACTTGGAACAAATAAACAATTTTCAGCAGAGGCCCAGGAAGAAATAATGCAGACATGTCTTTGTAACATGGAGGACACAAAAGCAAACCCACACAAACACAGGGAGAAGATACAGACCCCACAAAGAAGGAACCCCAGCCAAGAATCAAACCCAAGAACCTGCAGCTGTGAGGCAACAATGCTACTACTACACCATCAAATATCAAGCATTGCAACATTTACAAACCACAGATATTATGAGGAACAGATCAGATCAATATGAGGTAAAATCTGAATTTTACAAATGGTGGTGGGTAGGGGAACTCAAGTCTTTAACACCTGCATACAGGGTTCAAGCCTGAGGCATTCTACCACACCACCATAAGGGCATTTTCACACACACACACACACACACACACACACACACACACACACACACACACACACACACACACACACACACACACACTCCAGTAAAGCACAAGCACCATACACAAACTCCAGTAAAGCACAAGCACCATACACAAACTCCAGTAAAGCACAAGCACCATACACAAACTCCAGTAAAGCACAAGCACCATACACAAACTCCAGTAAAGCACAAACTCCAGTAAAGCACAAGCACCATACACAAACTCAATAAAAATAAACATTGTAAATTAAAAGGCACCTTACCTGAATGAATACATCCAGAGTTAACGTACATACATCCTTCCCACAATACTGAAGACCACAGATCCCAATGCTCCTTCCGCCCGGCCGACGAGATCCCTAAGGCTCTGTCGAGTCCCTGCTGCTCCTCTTGCAGTCCGGACGATCCCATAATCCTGGCGGTCTGTGCACTGTAAAAGTGCACAGACGTCCTTGTCCCTATGGGGCCGGCTGCCTTGAGCATGCGCGCAGACATAAGTCGGGACTCGGTCTATCATGTCTGAAGTCCGCTAATTTTAAAAAATATTTTTTATTTTTCATTTTTTTCTTTCTTTTTTATTTTGAGGGGCTGCAGTCCGCAGCCCTATGCCTGACCGCCTGTCTGTCCACCCTATAGCGGTCCACTCTCCAGCTCATGTAGCCCCTGGTAAGTTACCCTGGGTCTGTACACTCTTCTCCATCTCCTCACTGTGGGTTGATTGGCAGCATTCACATCCTCACCACCCTCAGCCTCTTGCACATGTTGTTGTATGTTGCCTGCTGCAGCCCTTCTTATTTTGTAGGTTTGTTTGTTAAAATTTCCCTGCTTGCATAGACCAGTGGTGTAGAGTGTGGGAAAAAACAGAGGGGAAGTTGTCTGCATAGTTTATAGTAGTGTTCTGGGCTGGGCTGGTCTGCTGCCTGTGCAATTGGCTGATTCTGATACATTTCACCTGACAGCTATGCCAGTTCTCCTTGATTACCTCCTACTGCTGTTTTCCCTTCCCATTGACTTCCTTTTTAAGCCCGAGGGCATGCTGTGCAAACAGAGTGCTCATATGTGCACAGTGCTGATATTTCCTGATTTAACTTAATTTCTTTCCTTTAAAACTCAGTGTGTGGCACGCGCTTAGGCAATGGAAAGAGTGCTAGGCAGGTTTAGACAAACCCCCTAGATTAGCCCTGCTAAGCTAGGAGCAAACCCAAGCCACAGGGCTCCAATATGCTTACAGTATGCCTGACACACACACCCATGATGTCACCTAACTCCTAGGCTGCACCAAGCTATTCCTTCTCTTACACTGTTGAGACCTGACTCACATGCTGGGGAAAACTGTGATTCACTATCAATCCCCTCATTTGCATAGGATTGCCTGTTAATACATAGTTACATGTCTCACACTGAGCCTCCCCCCTTAGCAACCACTACTCACTGGCCATGTTGTCTTCTGTCTGCCATTGACTTGCATGGCAGAATACTGATTTTAGTTAGAATGCTTAATTTAGGTTTATTTTGTTATCTTCCCCCTGATCCCGTTTGTGTGCCACTGCCATACTCTTAAACAGCCCAGTTCGGCTGAAAAAAAAATTTTGATTATTTTATGTTTTTAACTGTTTACAATGCCAATGACCTTATACATTGCTATTGGCATGCTTACTACATGATATGCAGCCTTTATTTGGAGCTGTCACAGCTTCGTTTTTGATTTTGCAGAAATGTACTCTGTTACAAACCAAGTACATTTGTGCAGATTGCACTAGTCCTGCACAGCTGGTTGCAAGCTTCCTGGATTGCTAAATCACCTCATTTGCATAGATATCTCCTGCAAATGGGGTGATTTGCATACAGGGGCTTCATCCATGCAGGATTAGTGCAGGAGCGCTTGTGCACGCCCTTGCAGGCTGTCCCTGGATCGCACAGCAGATATATTGCCTGCTGGGAGCTCCTGCACCGATCTTGCACCCCCTGCAAGCTATAGAGAATCCGGGGGAATGTCTTCTCATCTATACAAATTAATCCAGATCAAACCATGGATTACTACATTAGCTGCATTGTGTATATTAATTGTAAAATGGTACTTTCAGTTAACATGCATTTCTTCTGCAGTAATGAGACCATAGGTATTCTGTAACCAGGCTTGGCTTTTTTTTTCTGAAACTAAACTTAGATATTTGTTTCACTTAACAGAATTAGTCATATTTTGCTACACCATTTTATAAGGTGTTATTTCATTTTAACATTCATTTATGGGGGGACATGCCTGCTGTTTGGCTCCTCTGACACATTTTTTAGCTAAGCATTTTACTGCAAGAAATATGTTCATACAATCTCTGTTTCACTTCAATAGTCACAGATACAAGCATTCATCCACAGTCTATGCTTCATTTCACAAGTCTCTGGTATAGCCTATTATTTGCTGTATCTTTTCTTCAGCTCAATAGTCAAGTTTCTCAGTTTAGCATTTCACTGTATGAGTATAAACCTGCAATTTCTATAACGTGTTCAGTCACGTTTCTACTTCAGAAGGGTGCTCAAGATTTCATTGTTGGAACATCATTATTTCAATGCTGAAATTTTGCTTCCTTTTTTCTGTAAATTGCTCTAGATGCCCTTCCATGTTTTGCGGAAACTTGTAACCTTCCACTCTTATGAAGAGATCTGCAAACATTCCCCCTCTGCCTGATGCAAGCCTTTTATTTTGTAAGCTGCAGGAGGGCGCATGGCTCAACTCCCACTGCATGTTTCCTTCATATCATACTATGCACTTTATGCAAAGAATAAATCAGTCCATGAATACCCTCATCCTGAAACTGAAATTCTGTATTTCTATGCTGGATTCCTGCCTACTGAAGGATTGCAACAGAGCATGGCATGAGTACTATCTGCCTGTTTAAGTGTTAATTGTTCCAAATAAGGCTGGGTCAGGGACAAATGTTTTCAACAACAGTATGAGAAAGAATCAATATGGCAAAAAGGAGAAGATTAATGTGTTGCTCTAGGAATGTGGGGCTAGCAATTAGCACAACATGTAGGACATATCTGGGAAAAATGAGGTCAGAAGATAGATGAGGCGCAACACAAAAAAGACAAGAAAATGGCAACACACTTGTTGAAGGCAGCAAAGACACGTTGAAAGACAACTTGTAGAACAGATGCAATATGATAAGGGACAGACAGATCCAGTCATGCTGATCACAGAAAAATCAAAGAAGTGTGGAAAAAAAATTAAGGGGAACTGAATAATACTTCATTTTGATTTTAGCAAAGGAGAGTAGAGGGAGGTTACGATCCTTAGAGGGAGACAGGGCTGGTTGGTGACAACAATGGGAAGATAGCAAGATAAACGAGGACGTTATACAGAGATAACTGTTATTTTGATAGGAAAGATGCAGCACACTGACCAGATGGACTGCCTACCTGCATCCCCAGGAATCTGACAAAAGGGGCTAGCCAAACCTGGTAGATATTTTTATCAGATCACTGGCCAGCACAAATGTGACTTAGGGTTGGAGGACACTAAATGTGATTGGCACTACTGAACAATGGCAAGAGAAAGAAAATCAAGGGAACTGCAGACACGTTCATGGAAAAGTGATAAAAAAGCCTTTGAGAGAACGTTGAGAGGAAGATTGGTTGCTTTATTAAAGAGCCGTAGTGTCTAGGACAGCAGCTAACATGGGCTGATGGCCAGAAACACTTGTTATTCAAGCAATATTTATTTGTAAGACATTGGTTATATGTGAACATGACAAAGGAGTATGGGGGTGCATGGTACTCCATTCCACATCACCATTAAGGTTATCAGAGTAGTTACATAAAATGCATCATCTGTGCAAATTAATAAGAAATTGATCTACAGATATTATCTTTTTCAGCAACAGATGTTATCATTGCATCAAAATGTAGATTCAGTTTTAAATTACCAAACACACAGTAGAGAAAAAGACATACCTTTATTCAAAATGATCTGTGAAAACAGGACCTATAAGAATTTCCATCTTGATCGAAGGACATAGACAGATTTGTTTGTATTCATACTGTCAGACTCAAGCGGACTAGGTGGGTTCTGCTGTGGGCTTTAGTGAAGAGAAAGAAACGTGTTTAGAGCAGTGTTAATCCTGGCCTGTGTCACAGTGTATGTGAGAGTAAAGACAGCAGGCAAATGGCTGACAGTGTCATAAACTGTGAGAAAGAACATGCAGTGATAGAACTGCCCTCGAGTAAAGGGTGTGTAACTCAGATGGGCCCACATTTTATAGTGAGGCAGGTGTATGACAGTGGGTGATGTAAAAGCAAACTCTGGAATTAAAAATGACAGGTAGCAGCTCTTATACAGAAGTACAGTTTCTACTGAAGTTATTCTGTGAGGGCTGATATGTTATCTTCTTGATTGCTGTGTAGTTTCCATTGCTCGGACTGATACTTGTGTACATTGTGCTGGAGTTATGCCCTTCCATCCAATCCAACTGTTGTTTGAGTTGTCAGAGGTAATTATACTATTCGTCAGAATTTGCAAAAGATGTGACAGAGAAAGTAAACTTAGTAGTATTCTTATATCTGGATCTGAAAATATTAGCAGCTATCACTCTTGCAGACAATTAGGGGTTTCTTATCAACCATTCATCTTGCTTAGGATACTGTAAGATATCTGAAAACTTCTGCAAAATACCCAGGAACTTGCTGTTGGTAGATTCAGCCTCACACTTAGCATTCTAGAATGAAGTTGTTGCACATTCTTCATTTAGATTCTGCAGCTGAATATCATTTGATACATCATCTGAAGCACGTTCCCCCTATTTTAAAGGTACTAGTGGGTATTACACCTGTAGCTTGATGTGATAGTTATGTTACACTTCTAGGTCATTAAGGATGATAAAACTACCAGATCCTCTTAATTAGTAGTGATTTTTTTTGTAGATCAAACTTACTTAAACTCATAACAGAGTGCTAAAGTTAGTGTATAATTTACTGTATAAAAAAGAAGCAAAACAAGATATAGCATAACGAGTGTTGTCTGAAGGAGCCATTGCCAGGTCTTTTTGCTGCTTGATATTTTACACTGGAGTCATAAAACTAATGGACCTTATATGTGCAAATAAATAAACATAGGGCTGGATTACAGATTATCAAAGTAGCAGGAGTACTCTGAACCAAGTTATTCAGTTTGCCCACCAATAAGTCATCATCCCAACAGGCCAGATTCAATAGAATGCAAAATCAAGGCATTGAATGGGGATGAGCACTGCCATGTTCAAACAAGGTGATAAGATTTTCAAACATTCTTTGTTAATGGATTTCATTACCTGTTCTGAGTGTAGTGCTTGAGTTGCTGGAGGACTCAGCAGATTTGCAGTCTGGTTGAAGCTCTTGGGTACAGCAGCTTTATTAGTATGTCAGACCAGGTCTAGCAGCCTACAGTACCAAGTATGACAAACAGGTGGTGCTGCATACTCATGAAGCCATCAAGTGCAACATCTATATCTATTGAGTGGACTGTTAAATGCAGGCATGATGGCCAGCAAGGCTGTGATGCCTGAATTAAACCATATAAGATTTCAAACAGGTATGCAAGGTCACTATTTTACTAGGGATTTAATTCTAGCTTTTTACAGTTCACTGGTGTGAGACATCTACAAAGAAGTTTGCAGGATGGCTCACAGTACACAAAACTTTAGACCAATTCCCATAGCTCTCAACCTTCCATCTCCAAAATGAGGAACACTCGCCTTCATAATGTGGGACAAATGGGCAAAATGTGGAACACATACTAATGGCTTATTAACAACTTCAACTAGGAAGGTCATAGGATGGTTAAAATATGCTGGTTTTACTCATAAGGAAGATCCTTTAATGAATTAATATGATTAACTTCTACTTACCATGGATTTCACTTAAAAAAACTCCTAACACTGAATGTGTGACAGACTCTTTCAATGTGGAACTTTGAGTAACTTCGAGGAACATGAACTTTTTAAGACCCCAAATGAGGTACATTCCTCGTAATGAGATACAGTTGAGAGGTATGCCAATTCCTCCCCCTTGTCTCCTAACAACTGTAATGCAGCTCCACTTGCATGTGGAACTGGGTAACACAGGCCGTTTGTTTTCCCAAAAAATACTGCCTGCAATAATTATTCCCACATACTGGTAAAACTGCTTCATTAAGAATGCCCATTGGCTTTTAACTGGATTCTCCATTTTGTCAGCCTCGTACAACAGAGAAGTAACACTGACTTTGATTGACTTGCTTAGCTTCATTCTTCTTTTAGAATCATGCATAGGTGTTTTATAGTAGAGCCCTATGTTGTAGAGTTGGGCATGGAGTAAATGATTGGTATCATGTGATGCTCCACACCCAACATGTTTAGGAATTCTGCCCAATGAAAGCAAACTGGATATCTGACTAGGATGTGAGAATACACCACATAACAAAGCAGATGGTATTCAGGCAATGAAAGGCATTCCAGAGTACACATATTTCATATGGTACCACTTTCTGAAGATGAAGTGATAGTGCACAAAATAATAAGTAGCTATGTTTTGAAGGACAGTTAAAACAAAAGAACTAAAAGAACTGTGTAAACTGTTGCCAGATGTATTAACTTCTGCCTTAGCATAATGACTGTTGTGAGAATACCATCTGGATTTGATCTCCCAAAACATTACAAGAAGATCAATGCATACCATATTTCTTTGCTTATGATTCTGATAAGAAAAAAAATGTGCAGTGTAACAGAGCATTTTCTTTTAACTTAACCTACAAAACACAACCCATTTATCAAAAAATATAAAGTCATTATGCTAGAAGAAAAAAATAAGGTCAGAGAGTTAGAATATGACTAGAAACTAAACTCATATTCATTATTCTCATCCTCATATGGTTGATTAGTGAAGACCTTTTTGTTTGGTCCTTTGAAACTTATAAAATCAATTTTTCTTTTACAGATGAGTCTAAACTATAATGTTCCTGTAGAAGGTATCTACTCTAAAGAATAACTGAATAACAACAAGAAATGACATAACATTTGTAATTTAGCCCCCAACACAAAGACTCAATAAACAGTTGCGACATGTGAAAAAGTTCTAATTTAAGCTAATTCAAAAAGGTGACCAATGGGCCTAAGCTTGATACATTGCTATAGAAATAATAACATTTTGAAATGAGTACATTGGTAAACAAAGTCCTACTCTACTCCTTCAAAACATATTGTACTCACTTTTCTTCCAGGCTTTGCTACAGCATATCACATAGCTGTTGGAAAATAATTTTGTCACCCTGTTAGCCAGGTAAATAATCAGAATGTTGTCCTCATTAGCTTAGAGAATAAGTAATATCTATCTTTCATCTATGCAAGTCAGCTGTAGCAGGAGGAGTCATTAATTAACACACCACATGTGATATATAGAGTAAATATGCCACTGTTTTCTTGTAACAAAGTGTAATAAATATGTGAACTACACTAAAGCCTTGAAAAAACTGTAGCAGCTAAACAAAAACTAGAAAATTACCAGAATATAAGTCTCTTAGTGATATAAACAGTTGGGCGAACTTATGACCTTTTTCCATGTGACCATGTGATGTAACTCCACAACATTTATATTGCAATGGTATGAACAAATGTGTGAATATGTGTCTCTTTTCCTCTGCAATGTATAAAAGGCATACTTAGGGAAATATAGCAATTATAAACAGCACGTGAAATATAAAATAGACATAAAATAAAACTTGCAATTATTCTGCTCTCTAAATACAAGATGTGTAACTCTCCCTAGGGCATGAAGGTTAAAGGTTGTAAAGGGTTGTAAAAGAACACTTGGAATATTCTTTAAGGAGATAGCTAACCAAATGCAGGTAAATAAACACATTAGTGTGTAAATGTAAAAACAATACTTTATTGAATATATCCTCCATATTAAAAGATATACCATATACCTGAGTGAAGGTCAGAAAAAAAGAGAAAACAGAAAAAGAACAAACCTGCAGCTTGTGAAGTTCCCTTTGGTTTGCCTCTGTCTGTGTACTGACAATTTACTCAGTTTAGATTAGGGCAGGGACTCTTTCACTGTAGAACTAGTTAGAAAAATTTGGAATGTAAACTCTTTTGAAACTTTGCTCACCATGATTAGTTCTGTGTCCATGTGCAATTTCATATGTCTTTGTATATATTAAATGTATGGCTTAATTAATTCTTTATCAAGCAAACTATTTTTATTTAATTACATTTAAAAAGCTTGTTTTGGTCATATGTTTACTTGTTTTTTTAAATAATAAGAGGGTATTTTCTATTAAATGAAAACAAAGTGTTGGCATCTACCACTAATTGGCCAAACCACCTTAATACTTTGTCTATAATTATTTAGTTTAATAACAAGTGCAAACATTTTAATTAGGTTATTTTGGTGGAGAAATTTACCAGCCTTCACTGAAATTAACACACGTGTGTGTGTGTGTGTGTGTGTGTGTGTGTGTGTGTGTGTGTGTGTGTGTGTGTGTGTGTGTGTGTGTGTGTGTGTGTGTGTGTGTGTGTGTGTGTGTGTGTGTGTGAACATGTAGAGGTACAGTTACTGTGCGTAAGCGATTCCTGGGAGCCACTGAAAATCAGGCTTCTGATAATGGGGTCTGGGAAGCTTGGCAAAATACTCTTTATGTAGAACTGTTCAGAGCGAAGCCTCTTCTTAGGTGTGGATTATATAGACCCATATTGAGGGCAGCAGTTTATTATTTACTCCATGATCTATTGGACAAACTTCACTTAGAAAACTTTTTTAGTGATTCAAATTGATGTTTTTTTAACTTAAACCCTAATATTTATTCTATAAGAAAAGGTATGGTTAACATTTCCCCAAATCCATGATAAATGAGAAAGATGGATTGTTCACTGATAGCAATAAACAAACTTATCTACTAAATGCTTACTTATTTATAAACTGCAACTATTGCCACTGTATATTGTTCACGATGGAATTTTTTCACAAAAAATGTGGTTGCTGCTATTAATAAAAAAAATGAATAATGTAGCATACAGACAGATATCTGTGACCTGCATCTGTTCAGTGCCCTAAAAATGTACATATCTGATTCACTGGCTAGAAATTTCTAGCTGTACTAAATAGTCAGAGTTGAAAAAAGTCAAAACGTCTAATATGTGAGCGCTTTTTCTGTCATCCTTCTGCTAGGAATGCTTGAGTTCATTTTTACAAACAGGTAAGTTGACTTATTACCATCTCAACAAATGTAAGGTACTATGGCTTACAATAGTTAGAGTAATTACAATACCCAAATTATCAAGGTTTTCTGCTAGATACATGTTGGTTAGTATGTCACCTGGTAGTGATCTAAAATTACAGACACTTGACCAACCTTTTTGCTGCTGCTGCATCTGTTGCAGGGCTTTATTTAATGCCATAGGGTACTTCACCGGCCCAGTAATAACACTTGTTATTACTGCACAGCAAGATCTCCTTGCAACTATATTTACTGGCAGCTGTAAAGAAATTAATGAGACAAAAATAACTACCAGTTAATTAAAACCCTATAAAATGTGTTATCAAGCTTCAGATGAATAAAAAAATAAAGAAAAAAAAATAGAGGGACTCTTTCCATTCCTGTATTCAGTTATTCTCTCATCAAATTAATATTCTACCTTAGAAGCATATTATTAATCACAGTGTGATATTGTATATGTGAAGATTAGATTAAAACTACTGCTTTTACATGTGTGGTACAGTTTCCATATAAACTGTCGCTTGTTCATCTGTAATACAAATAATAAGAAGGCTTGGGGTTTTGTTTAGTCGTTTAGATGCTTTAATACATAGAAACACATCAGGATGGATAACAGCATCTTTAAATATGAACAAACTAGTTAACAGAGGTTACATACATACATGTTCACATCTCAACAGCTAAGTAAAAGTGACAGTCAGGCTCGCACATCCTCAGTATTTATACATTTGTGCAAGCCCTTGGATAGCTTCTTAAAGGTATATACGCATGTATTGCTCTATATCCTCTCTCTTAAAAAGATTGCTCTTTATGCAAAACAATAACATAGCTAGGCATGCATTACTATGTACATCAGAAACCAAACACAATGGTCATGTCCAAGTTTCTTCATATCTGCTACAGGGTTTAGAGATTCGATCATATCTCATAACATAACAGTTGGGACTAAATTTAGCAACAGGGACAGTCTCTGGTGCACAACTCATATCAGGAACTTCTGGCTTCATCACAGGAATAGGAATGTCCTCTGGAACTTCCTCTGGAATTGAAACACTAGACAACTCATTCTGAGATAAAGAGTCTTTCTCACAGGGTATGTGTTGTGGTATAGGCTCAGACACCAGTCTCAAATGTTTCCGACTCCACCTAAAAGTTGCTCCTTCTGATTCTATAATGTATGATCTTGGCTCTGGACCAATATTCTTCATGACACCAATCTGATCATAACCTTTGGACATTTACATCCTTGCCACTTCTCCCTCTTGTAATGGATTGAGTGGTTTTCTGGTCTTATCACAGTAGGACTTCTGGGTTAGGCACTTTTTAAACAGATTGACCTTCACTGATCTGTTGTTCTTAACACATGGAACTAACAATTGACTGCTGATTGATAATGTGGTTCTAGTTTGTCTCGAGAGAAGTCTCTGTGCAGATGAATCAAGATGTTTTTCACAAGGAAAATATTTGAAATTCAAGAGATTCAGGAAAACATTACTATTATCTCATTTTGACTTCTGAAGTAACTGTTTTGCACTTTGCACTGCTCGCTCTGCTAAACCATTTCACTGCGGGTACTCTGGACTATTTGTGACATGAGTAAAGTCCTATTCTTCAGCAAATCTTTTGAACTGTTGGCTTGTAAATGGCATGCCATTGTCAGAAATAACTTTGTGCAGACTCTCATGTACTGCAAAATGACATTTCATCTTATTAATGACTGTATTGGATGCTAGGTTAGGAAGTAAGTCAATCTCAAACCAATTGGAGTAAGAGTCTACTAACACCAAATAATGTTGGCCATTCCACTCAAAAATATCTGAGGCTAATGTCAACCTAGGCAGTTCTGGAATCTGGTTAAGCTGAAGTGGTTCCTTCTGTTGATGTGGCTTTGTGCTACTACACATGGAGCAAGACAATAGTGCTGTCTCAATGACTTGTGACATAATAGGCCAAAATACTAGTCCTCTCTTCCTTCTTTTGGGAGATTCATTTCTTGGGTGACCATGATGCAAGATAGTAATGTACTCTGGCTGCAAGGACTTGGGAAAAATACTTTTGGACCTTTCATAATGATACTTTTGTCAGCCAAAATCTTATGTCTGTATGGAAAATAAGGTTGCACTTCTTGAGGTAAACTTGATTGCTTTTATGACCATCTTTGATTGATATAGTGGTTGAGCTTCTGTAAAATTGGGTCTGTGCAATATCTCAGCTCATCAAGACGTGTGGAAGAAAAATTTCTCACTTCCGTGACTTCAAAATTATCAGTCGAATGAGAACCTTGATTTTCACTCTGTTCAGTAGTATTTCTGGATGATCTGGATAAAGTATCAGCAATATAAAGAAGTTTGCCTTTGTTGTAGACACGATTGAAATTGTAGTTTTGCAATCCCAGCATCATGCATTGCAGTCTGGCTAGAGATGAATGTATTGGCTTTCTCAGAATAGTGACTAATGGTTGGTAGTCTGTTTTGATCTGGATAGGTCTACCATGAACATAATCCTGGAACTTTGAACATACAAACACAATTGTCAAAAACTCTTTCTCAATCTGGGAATACTGCATCTCAGTTTGAGTAAGAGTTCTCATTGCATTGGCAACAGGTTGATCCTCTTGTAGAATGACTGCACTAAGACCAAATTTCGAAGCATCACAGGAAAGTGTAAATGGTTTGTGAACATCATAGTATCTGAGCATTGGTGGACTAGCAATTCTCTGTTTAATTACGTCAAATGTTCTTTGGTGTTGCTCTAACCAAGACCAGGACACATTTTTATGTGTCAGCTCTCTGAGTGGTGCTGATAGGTGGCTCAAGTCTGGAATGATCTTGCCTAGGTAGCTGACCATACCAAGAAAACATTGTAGGACTTGAACATTGTCTGGAGCTGGCATCTCGAGAATGGCTGTTTGCTTTGAAGGGGCTGATTGTAAGCCTGTACTTATAATTAAATGACCAACATAACTAACTTCTTGTACACTGAATTTACAATTGTGTGGATTGAGCTTAAAATTCACTTGACGTGCCCTTTCTAGAACTTATCTGAGGTTTCTGTCATGTTCTGCTTCATCATAACCTCCTATTAGTAGGTTATCTACTATGATAGCACAAGGATACCCAGAAAAAATTTGCTCCATTCAACACTGAAACAGTTCACTTGCAGAATTTATCTCAAATGGCATTCTCAACAATCTGTATCGGCCAAACAGAGTACTAAAAGTAGTGAGGAAAGAGGATTTTCTGTCTTTGCATCTAAGACAGAAAAAATACTGGCATTTAGCATTAAGGCTGCAACTTCTTCGACTGTGCGCATTGGATGATGAGGTCTTTTTAGTACTTTGTTCAAATCTCGTGAATTAATATATATTCTGAGGTCATCTGAGCTTCTCTTATGAGCTACCACCATGGAAGATACCCATTCAGTTGGAGTTTCCACTGAACAACTCACACCTCATCACACCATTTTATCTAACTCAGCTTTGACTCTGTCCTGCATGGCTATTGGAGCTTTATGTGCTGGTCTGATAACTAGACTGACCTCTGGGTCTAATCTCATGGAGTACACAACTGGAAGCTTGCCTAGTTTGTCTTTGAAAAGATCAGCATTGGTAGAAAAAATGTGCTGGGCAAAATTAGAGTAGTGGTCTTTTAAGTTAACTTGATGGACTTCCTTGTTAAAAGGCAGCAGTCCCATTTTCAAACTGTCTCTGAGCCTTAGTAATAATTGGATGTGCCTGTTGGCCACATAAAATTATAAGTCGTATCTTCTTCCAGCGGTGTAACATGAAAGCACTACTGAGCCTTCATTCTCAATTTCTTCACCTCCATAAGCAACAAGCTTCACACACCTTGCTATATCAAGCCTTTCACCTTTACACACTCTAGCAAATGTTTCTGCTGACATAATATTGCACTTGGAGCCTATATCAACTTTGAGCTCTATAGGTTTGCCATTTATCTGAATAATATAAAATACTTCATTCTTTGCTCTTAAATCTACTGCATTGACCATTTCATGAAGCACTGACACACCATCAACATAAAGAGTAGCCTGCAACCCCACTCCATAGCTTTCTAATTGATCAACTTGTTTCTTAAAATGTTCTCTTTTAATAAAAGAATACAGGTCTTTTGATTTGCAAAATCTTTTGAAGTAATTCCATATATTGCATTTGTGGCATTGCTGATCAAAAGCTAAACATTTTTCCCTTTTAGATTCATGATTACCACCACAAGTATGACATTTGGCAATGAAACTTGGTTGGGGCCCATGCTTTGAGTTTGCTGTCTCACTCTTATGCTTCACTGAGACTGTGCTAAGTCTGGAATGTGCTAGAAAGTTATCAGGTTTACCAGTGAGTTCTGTAGAGATTACAGTTGCCATGTGCTTGGGTCTGTTTCCTATAATAAGGTGCTACATATAAGGTTGCCACCCATCCCATTATCAGTGTGACACTCATGGGTTGAGCTGCCTTATCCCATTTCCTGTTGTACAGTGTAGTGGGACTTGAAAACTCCTGCTTTTCCATAGCACTGAATCGCCGTGGAATAGTCACAATTACTTCCGGCTTTTCCACAGCAAGTCAGTTACGTCACCAACCTAGATCTGCAGGCAGAACTATTACCTGTTAGGTCCAGGTGCTTTAAATTGTGGAGCAATTTGCTGCAATACATAAAGGGGGTGGGGATTGGGCCAGGAAGAGCCCTACAAAGATCATGGCTTTAGAGTGGTTTGTTTTCAGCACTTCTACAGCCACAAAAGAAATACTAAGATTTTGTTTCTTCTTTCTAACAGCTGAGGCAGCCATCCATTCATTTATCCATCTGGCCAGTTATCCATCCATTCCTTCAGAAGCCAGCTATTCATCCAGCAAGCCAACCACCCATCCATCCATCCATCCATCCATCCATCCATCCATCCATCCATCCATCCATCCAGCAAGCCCACCAGCCATTCATCCAGCAAGCATCCATTCATTCCTCCATCCAGCCAGTCATCTAGCCAGCCATCTAGCAATACAGTCATCCATTTATCCAGTAATCCTGTCATCCATTCATCCAGCAAGCCAGCCATCCATTCATCCAGCAAGCCAGCCAGAAAGCCATCCATTCATTCTTCCAGCCAGCCAGCCATCCATTCATTCCTCCATCCAGTCAGTTATCCAGCCAGCCATCCAGTAATCTAGTCATTCATTCATTCATTCAGCAAGCAAGCCAGTCAGCCATCCATTCATTCTTCCACATCCAACCAGCCAGCCATCCATTCATTCATTCATCCAGCCATCCAAGCATCCAGCCAGCCAGCCATCCATTCATTCATCCATCCAGCCAGTTATCCAGTGAGCCATCCGGCAATCCAGCCTTCCATTCATCCAGAAAGCCAGTCATCCACCCATCCAGCCATTAACTCATCAGTCCAGCCATTCATTCATCCATCCAGCTAGCCACTCCCACCAGCCTGATAGTCACTCCAGCAGTCATCCAGACAGCTAGCCGCTCCAGCAATCAGCCAGCCAGCTAACCACTCTAGCAACTAACCAGCCAGCTAGCCAACCTCTCACCACCCAGCTTGTCACTCCAGCAGCCAGACAGCTAGCCTCTCCAGCAGTCAGCCATCCTCCCTCCAATCAGCTAGCCACTCAAGCAGTCAGCCAGCACACTAGCCACTCTAACAGCTAGCCAGCAAGCTAACCACTCTAGCAGCTAGCCGTCAAGCTAACCATTCTAGCAGCTAGACAGCTAGCCAGCTAGCCACTTCAGCAGTCAGCCAGATTTAGTACCCATAACTGCATCTCCTTCATCACTCCTGTGGTGATGCCATGGTAGAGGGTGTGGGCAGTGTCATACTGGCCACACCCTCATGTCCTACTTTGGCCCACTTAAAAGGTGATAACCCTAAGTACACATCTGAAGGAAAGATTCCCTTACACATATTGCACCTTGAGAAAGAAGGAAAAATGATGTACTTACTATAATGATAGATCTGTGTTGTCTGCTTTCATCCTTTCTGAACAGATGAGTCTTTGGATCAGACTTGGGCCACTTTCAAGATTTGGATCCAGTGCACAGACTCCACCCCTTACCCATAATCCTCTGTAAGGAGGAAGATACCTCAGATCAAGTCTGTCCCAATACCAGAATAAGGGAGATTGCTCCAGACTAGGGCTGCCATCTCTTCATTTTTCCAGACTATCCGGAAATCAAACCAATAGTCCAGTAGTCTAGAAAGCACTATACAAACTCCAGTATTCTGTTTCAGAAGAGAGACTATCAGAGTTTGTTAAATCGGCAGATTTACTATGCTTTTTTTACAGAAAAGCATAGAAAATTGGCAGAAAGCAGGCATCAGGAATGGCAAAATAGGGCTATCCCCATCAGCTGATGTCATAAAAACATCACAAAATGGGTGGAACATTGATGGCAGAGGGGGTGAAAATGGGTGGGTTGCAGGTGATGTGAGGGGTGTGGCCTATCTCTGGTTTTAGCCTCAACAAAAGGTGGCTACCCTAGCTGCATACTATCAACATGAGCTCTGTCATTCTGCCTTCTAGACCTATTTTCTTTTGTAAGCATATTTGTGTGCTTTTCTGTGAGCTCATATACCTGACAAATCTCAATGGCCTTATTAAAAGTTAAATCACTGTCACAAAGCAAAATCTTTCTCACAGCACCATCTTTTATGCCATATACAAGTCTATCCTTTATCAGCTCATCCATTAAGTCACCAAATCTGTGCTAATATTTTAGCTTTATTTCTCAGGTCAGTTATATATGCTGCAAAAGTTTCACTAGTCTTTTGATCCCTTTTGTAAAATAAGTGTCTTTCCATTGTAACATTTATCTGGGGGTTGCACATTTCTCTAAATTTATGTTTTAAGCACTCTGGGTTCTCCCTTGTCTCAGCCGGTACAACAATATGATGGTTTTCCCCCTCTACAGCATAGACAGCAGGTGCATACACAAATGAGCGTTGCCTTTGTACAGTCATCTTTATCAGAAAATGTAGCCTGTATGAAAATGTCATACTCTTGCTCAAACATTCTCCAGTTCTCAGCAATATTACTGTCAAACACAAGTACACTGGGTTTTCGAAATCCATTTGCCATGTCCACAAAGTATACATAAACAAACCGAAAACATGGCCCTTGTAATTATGTATGAACAAACTATTCTGTGAGCTTGTAACAACATTCAAATGCACAATAAACTCTTTGAAATACTGTACTTTGTGAAATATGCTATGTAATGGGTATACTCTGTGAAATATGCCTTGTAATGGTTGTACTTTGTGAAATATCCCTTGTAATGTCTGTAACTTTACTTTAACACTGCACAAGCATGCAAAAACTTTATACACTTCTGATAACTCAAATATCGTTGCTTAATACAAAAATACATATGCTTTGCAAAAATGCAGTCATTTCCCTTTACTTTATTTTTTCATGCAATACAGACTTTATTTCATACATTTTCCATAGTAACTTGAATATTTTTATCAATATCATACATATCTGTTTATGTGAAAATTACTTAGAGCGTTCTTTATGCCTCATTTCATATTATCTGAAAAGAAATAGTGCTGAGCAAGTTTTAATACTTGAAAATCATTTCTGACCTGTTTTTGTGAACTTTACACATTTAGGATGATCCACTCCTGTATATTCCAACAGCATCTAAACAAGTGACTTAAATCATTTCAGCCAAGCTGTTTCTGACCTTGTGTCCCTTTGATATGCTTCTTCTAATTCTGTGGCCTTTTAGATATGCAGCTTCTGACACCATGTCCTTTAGACATGCCTCTTCTGACATTATGTCCTTTAAACATCCCACTTCTGACACCATGTCGCTCATACATGTCTAATGCACATAATAAGAAGGCTTGGGGTTTCATTTAGATGCTTTAATACATAGAAACACATCAGGATTGATAGCAACATCTTTAAATATGAACAAACTAGTTAACAGACAGAGCTTTCGTACATACATCTCAACAGCTAATTACAAAATGGCAGTCAGGCTTACATGTCCTTAGTATTTATACACTTGAGCAAGCCCTTGGATAACTTCTTAAAGGTATATACATATATTGATCTACAAACTTTGATCAGTTTGTAGACACTATTCTTTTCTAGCAGAAAAATAAAATAAAACCTGGATTCAAAACTCCCATTCAGGAATGTCAAACAATAGCATTTCAGTTTTGAGTGAATTCACATGTCATAATTGTTAGCAACAAGAGACTCCATTCCACCCCAAAGTGGATTGTACATTTTCTTGTCTACCGCATAACTTGCTTGTTTTCTTTTTTTATTTATTTTTTGTGTGTGCACCAAATGAAGCAACCAGCAAGTATGATTTTATTTGAAATGTACAGATATGCATTACACCAGAGTCCATTCAAATAAACCTAGAACATTAGATTGTCATTATTATAAAAGTGTTTTTTTCTTTCTTTTTTGTTTCAAAACCAGGACAGTTATTGATACCTACAAAGCTAGACTCCATGTTTGCTACTGCATATTTGTCCTAAGTTTATTAAGTTTTCTTTCTTTTTTAACTTGTTGTAACTCTGATAATACTTAAACTTGTTTATTGATTTAATTTTTGTGGGTTTTTTTATCCTTACCCAGTGCTTCATATAGACTACTACTTCTATCAGCCGTCTCCTCAACCCCTGTGAACTAAAATTGTAGGACTGGGGCCAATGCAGAACATGAGGGTGTCCTATTGATCTGGCCATTCACATCTGCCAGGATAGGCATTTTCAGCCTTCCCCCCTGTTATTTCCCACTCTGCCTTTGCATCCTTCTGGTACATTTGAGGGGCAGGAGTGCAATGCATCATATCACCTCACCTCCACATCATCTCAGCCTTGTCCCAACCGTATCTCCCCCACTTTGGCACACATCTCCTAGTCTGATGTCTTCAGAATCCATTAAGGATCATCACTGTAGATACTCATGAAACCACCAACCCACCTAGGATGGTAACTTTGGTCCATCCCTTCCACTACATCAGATGGTCAAGCTGCTAGTCCAACCTGGGATGCCTATGCTGTAGTCAGGACTTTATCCCTCTATTCCACCTGAGTAGCAGCCATTTTAGTTATAAAAATAATCTGTCAGCTGGACTGCAGATTTTTAATGGTTTGATCTCCAACCACATATACACTAACAGTAGAGTCATTTTTTAATGGTTTGATCTCCAACCACATATACACTAACAGTAGAGTCACATGTTGAAACTCCCACTGCCCATTTAAGCCCCTCTAGGTTGTGACACATAGCAGGTCCATGAAGTCATTGAACAATGGATAACATTTTTTTTCTTGTTCATCTTATGTTTTTACTCTATCACATAGTGTAAGTATGTATATATATGAGGGGCATTAAGCTGGGTGACTGATTAAAGGTCTATTAAGATAAGAAAATGATAATGATTGGACAGTGCAGTGGTGCAGAGTTTGCATTGTCACCTCACAGCAAGACGTTCCCTGGTTCAATTCTTGTCTGGGGTGCCTTCTGTCCCAAGTCTGCATGTCCTCCCTGCATCCATGTGGGTTTCCTGCAGGTGCTCTGGTTTCCTCTGACATTAAAATGGCATACATTTGGAATGTTTCTCCCTGGGTTTCTGCTGAAAATTTGTTTTGTTCCAAGTCAGACGTTCCCAGTAAATAAATGTTAAATAAATAACCAGGCAGAAAAAAAGAATATGGATGTGAAAACATAGAAACTATATGATAGAATGGGGTAAAAACAGTCCAGTATAATGGTAGAAGAGTTAAAAAAACATAAATATTAGATCCAAGGAGCTGTAAGTTAGAGAACAAAGGTTAAGGGAAATACAGAAACAAAGTATGTGAAAACAGGAAATGAGGAAACATATGACAATGAGAAGGCTTTGCTTAATGAGGAAATAGAAAAAAATATCAATACAGCAAGCAGAAGCAGAATTATTAAGAACAGGGGAAATTTTGCCCAACTAGTTTTGCATGGAAATTCAAAGAAAGGAGACCTAATGTGATTATTTCATTAATAAAAGGTATCAATGTAGATACTGAGTGTAAGAAAAGAGAGTAACACCCTGAGAGCATTATATAGCCTTAGATAGGGTTCAAATTTAACTTTTAACAAAGATACAAAATTAGAAGAAGTTATGTTGGCAATAAAATCATTACAGCTGATCAATACCTGTGGCTCTGATAATGTTTCAAAATGGAGTTTTACAGTTTTACAGATGGGAATGTATTATGGATACATTAAGGAATTAATTGAAAAGTCTTCCTAATACAATTAGAAAAACAGTATATCTCCTCCAATCAAAATGAAAGGAAGAACTGCACTTTTACCCAAAGGAAATGAGACAAAATATACTTTAATAACTATTGCTCCATCTCTTTGTTTAATATATATGTGCAGACATTGGTTAAAGCGTTGACCACAGGACTGAAAACAATTAATCTGATATTGATCAATGTGGAGAGAATAACTTATTTTCCTGGAAGACAAATATCAAATAATTAGCACTACATTCACAGATAGATGTGGTATGGTAGCACATACATATGAGGCAATTTAATTTGACATTTGCCAAGTTTTTGATTTACTGCAATAACCCAACATTTGAGGTCATTCTGATTGGTGGGATGTCAACAAGTAGGCTACTGAAAGGGAGATAAGACAGGAACTTCCACCGTCAGCAGAGTAATAGGTAAGTATTAGGCAAGATGCCCTTGTGGGCTAATTAAGCCTAGTCAATTTCCCCTTTCAAAAGTGAGAATCAAACTCTGTACCTTATGCCTCTAAGGCAAATGCCTTAACCATTATGCCAATCCCTCCCCTCACCAAGAAGTAATTGCAGTTAAAAATAAGATATACACTAACAACTCTAGAAGGAGGAGGAAAGACTAGGAAGAAGTTCCACCTCTTCAGAAATGATTGCATATTAGTGGCCAAGAATACTGAAAATTTGACACCACCAGATATCAACATTTAAAGACATAGGCCTCATATATAATGAAAACAAAACTGTGGTTATCCAATTTGGAAAAATGCAGGCAATGAGCCTTGAAGACAAATCCAGGAAATGGAATATCCAAAATAATTCAGGTCGATGTTAAATAAAATGTATCAATATATAATCTAAAGGAGTGTCTGTAATTGAAAGAGAAGGTAGACAGGTTGCTAAGAGAACATGTATCAACATTTGACCCATTAACATGGAGGATCAAGGCAAACAAAGTTATGATAACTCCAACTAGCACTTTATACATACAAAAATATTCATGTAAATGAGGATTATATGATTTTAGTGGGATTCAGGAGCTAGTGGATTTAGGTCTATGATAACAACTGAGTACTGGACACAAAAAACACAAGAAAATAAGAAACAAAGTTTATATGGTGGTGGGCTAAGTGGGTTGCGGCCTTCCTTACTCAGAAGCATGTGCTCTGTTTTTTAATATTAATGAATATTTGAGAATTAGAAAGACAGGGCATGATGAACAATGCCAAGACAGAAAGAAAAATATACCATGAATGCAATAGATTGTTATAAAAATAGTTACTTTTTAGAGGAGACTCCCAATGAGTTTTGAATCACCTAGTAATATTTAGGCTCATCCCTCCATCAGAGTAAGCAATGCAAGCACATTTATAATCAATTTGGAAGAATAATCCATCCATCCATCCATCCTCAACCCCTTTTTCCCATTTTTGCCCATGGGGTCACAGTGTCACTTCAACAGTGACAATCATCTCGAGCCAAGGTTTACACCGCCAGAAGAACAGTGATACATGGAAATGAGAGGAATTAAGTAAAGCAGAATCACACAGGTGAACAATGTTATATCTTCTTTCCTTTGAACATATAATGCAGTTGTGTAACTTCCCGACATAAGAGTAATATGTACATGCTCAAACAGAAAGCTTAATTAGAAATATTAATAAGTATATTAAGCATGACAGAAATATAGTACTACAGCAGAAGTGATTAATAATCACAATAGGAAGGGAAGAGGAAGCCTAATCTAGGATTTTTAAGAACAACTTTATTAAGTTATTGCTTGTGACACAGGTAAACTTATACTTAAATAAAATTAATCAAACCATATTAACAAGTTCACATTAACAAACATTTTAGTAACAACTATTGTTACGTATCATATAATCTTAGCAACATTACATAAATTATTTAAATCCTACCTTGACTTTTTCTTAAACCTCATTCCTCCTCCAAAACATTTTTTCTGCATATAATGTTAGCACAATTGCCATTTTCCTATGTAATTTACCCCTAGCCTTTTTTACAGATCACACTTCCTGTTCCTTTATCTGTTTTACAGTATTCACTACTTCACTTATAGTTGGTTTAGATTTTGGTTTCCATTTTCTAGTAATTGCTTTTTTGGCCACCACCAGAATTAAACTTAACACGGCCTTACTATGTCTAGGCAATTCAGAATCTGTATCCCACCTCAAAAAAATAATTTCCTTAGTAACACTCATTTGCTGTCACAGTATTCCTGAAGAGTACTTTGTAGGAATTTTTAAAGTCTGCCAACTCATTACATTCCCCAAACGTATGTCCCCATCCCCAGTTACCTCTTTCTTCTCCATCACACCTCCAGCATTGGCCAGCTACCTGAGAAAAAAATATTTAGAATTTGCTTGGGGTATTAAAGTATCCATGCAAATACTTACGGGCAAAACTCCTAAATCTTCTAGATTTTGTTGCATATTCGGTAGTCATACAGACATATATCCTCACATTGTTTCTTTAAGAATTACATATCTAATCTCTCTTCTCAATCTTTTTTGACCTCTCCTGATTGATTCGTACAGTTATTGTGCAATACTATTATCCTCTACTAATTATACCTTTTTTAGCAGCTGCTTGTGCTCCAGATTCAATTAAAAACTCAGCCAGTTCAGGTCTTCTATTTAAGATTTCACTGTCCCTTTTTCTTTGTCTGTAATCTGATATCAGACACTGACAGGGAAGGCGATCACTAGCCTGTAAACCAAAGGTCTTATTGGTCTCTTCCCATTCTATTTCTGTTCATTCTCTAATTATTTGTTCCCCAATACTTGATTCCTTTGCCTTCTTCCACCAGTAAATTCCAGACTCGCCTTGCTATTCTCTATATCTTTAATTGCAGTCATCCCTATCAGTAGAACCTCCTTTCCCCATTATGAGAAATAAAGAACAGGTTACAATTAATGAGATGCAAACTAAACACAGTGGTGGCTGGTGACTACAAGTTAAAGGGAGGCTGCAGGAGACAGCTGAATGGGTGGAGCCAATGGGAAGGGGTGTGACCAACTAGAAAGGGGTGGGACTATGCTCAAAACCACAACTGGAACTTTAATTAAATACACTGCCCTGGGTGCCAAACCGTCATTATGAGAGTCCAATCAAGACAAAATGAAGTGTAGAAGAAAAAAATATTTCAATGCATTGGCTACATGACAACTTACTTAATATCTAGATGGAACACAAAGGTTGTGAGGCATGAAAAAATAAATTGCTTTTTAAATACATTGCTAGAGTGCCAGTCAAAATCAAGTATAAAATAAAACAAGCAGCCCTCAGCTCAAACCACTTCCCTTGCAATGCAGTTCTAATTATAATTTATATTCAGCTTTATAAAATTACCAAGTAACATGCTGAAAGTAGCAATCTCTGTGATACCCCCACTTGTAAAAATGTTTCTTATCCAAAAAAGACCTGCTGCCTGACAACAACTATCTACTTGTTTCATGGGGAACACATGATCAAAGTAAAAAATGAACAGCGAACAAGAAACAAGCTCAAGATAAATTGCTTAAAGGATTACTGCACAAGTTATGGACCACACATGATAGATTGGTATTCTGTTTAGTTTACGGGTAAAGCCTGCAAAGATAACTGCAATTCTCCAACAAATGTAATGAGCTTCTGAAAATACTGTAATCCTGTCCTTTATTACAAATACTGTCATATGCATTTCAATACCTAAGGCTTATACGTTATCTAGTTATGTAAATATTCTCTGCATGGCAACAATGAAAAGGCTTTCAGTGTTGGTAATTCTTTAACAGTATGCTTATTAAAGCTTACTTGCATCTTACAATCTCCGACAAGCTTACCTGATGGTCAATAAAGCATTGCTACTTTAATACAGAGCAACAGGGCACTGCAACAGCATGCATTTTCTGAATAATAAGAAGCATAAATCAACAGTATAAAAATATGACAGAAAATCAGAACATTCTGCAAAATCAAGGACAAATGAAAAGCCACGGTTGTACTTGTGGTCTACCTTGGATGGGGGAATACTCTGCACGCTTACACTGCATAACTGCTCCTTGCCTTGCTTGGACACATCCAGAGCCACTACAATGGGGAGTGGGGTGCAACAAGTAGGTCACAGTTTGAAATGACTCTGGTTGACGGTGATGGCTCTGACACTCATACCTCTCAACCTCAGAGCAAGAAATCTGGACAAAGCCATACACAGAAGCGGGACACAGGCCCAAAAATAAAGACAATGTTTAAATATAGAAAGATAATAGAATAGTAGTAGGTCTTGCATTAGTATGAATTTTTCAAGGTATGAAATCTGAAACTCAAATGCCTGCCATTGTTTTCTAACTTCAGTCTTTAATGATTTGCTACTAATTTGCCAGAAAAAACACAATTTTATGAAAAACAGACCAAAAATGTTATGCAAAAATATAAAATTGATACACAATACAACTGGGAACCTGTCAAAGAAGGGACACCTTTTTAAAATTAGTAGTTAACTTGAGCAGCTGACAAAATAAGATCATCTACATGCATTTCTGAAATAAACGTAATCTATAACTCTGATCATTACACTTATTTATAATTGTAAACCCTCAACGTTTTCTTCCAAAATTGCCATTTTGCAGAGGGATTATTAGGGAGAGAGCAACATTTTGAGCCAAAATTGGGGACAGTTGAGAGGTTTGGATATTCCTAATTCTATAAAGCGATTTATTTGCACGTACCTCTCAACCTCTTAATGCAGGAAATCTGGACAAGGCCAAATATATTGGGGGAACATGCAAACAGTACTAAAAATTGCTCTTGTATAAACTTAAGACAGTTGATAGAATAACAGGTCTTGCTTTAGCATGCATTTTTCTGAAGGTTATGACGTCTGAAACTCAAATGTCTGTCATTATTTAGTGACTTCATTCCTAAATGATTTGGCAGAAAACCACAATTTTATGAAGAACAAACCAAAAATAAGAAGCAAAAGTCTATTCATTCTGCAAAATTTTGGACAGTTGAGAGGTATAGTTCAGCCGGGGCTGTCTGAGTTTGCTGCCCTTCCCCCCCCTCACAAAATTATGGTCGAATGGAGCGTCCCCCCTGCAGCCATTCCAGTGTTCCATTCCTTGGTTATTTTGCCCCATTTGCCATAAACACTGTAATGTACATACTGCTTTACTTCTGCAATGATATGGATTTCATTTGAAAGTTTTATTTTATATTTTACAGCATAAACCCTAATAGATATCTGCTAAACAAAGCAATGCAGTCTCACAATGAAAATAGACTTAGCATTAAAACTTCTCTGCCCTTGAAACTCACATTCATTGAAACAGCACTGAAACCCACATTCAAAGAAAATACATTTTGCCAGTGGGAGATAAAGATTAATTTTGGGCTGTTTTCAAATCATAGGCCCCTTGAACACGAAACATACACATGCTCTTTGATATACCTTCCTGGCTGTATTAAATTATATTCCTTGTACAATACAGTACAGTTGTTAGAGGGCATTTTAAATTTATTGTTTTGAACACTTTTCCAGTAAACCATGAAACAAAATGCATGCACCAATAATGACAAAACTGCCCAATTCAGAACATTTCCATCATAAAAGTCTACTCATACTTCAACAGTCCATCAGTATCAGTAAATATGCACGATCTCTGAAGAAGTAAAACTCATCTAAATAATTCCACATTAAAGAAATCTGTTAACTAATTTAGAGGTTACTGCTAGCAAACAACTTTATATTTCATTGTTTCATCTACAAATAAAGTGCCTGTTGCCCTTGAGGGATAAATTGCTTATGATGCATTAAAAAAGTATAATGCTAGCAATATCGCAATAGGGAATGGATGGAAAACTGATAACAGGTTTGCAGTTACTAGGTATCTTTGCCAAAGAAGACTACAGAATCCATCCCCTTTACAACAGAGTACAGTATCAGCAATGGATCTACCTATTGTGGGAGCAGAACCCATAGCCTTCTGCATCAAGAGCAAGTACACAACCTGGTGTGTTATTTACAATACAAACAAACTTGGCATAATCATCACTAACCTTTTGTTCCCCTGCAGCTCTCAGCGCCTTGTAAAATCTACTTGACACTCAGCTGTATCTCTGAACTTTGCAGCACAAGAAATCTGGACAAAGCCAAAATTTATTTGGGGGGGAAGACAAAAGCCCAAAAAACAGGGACACATTTTAAACATTGCTTGTATAATGTTGGAAAGTTGCTAGAATAAAATGCTGTGTTACCACCATACATTTCACTGCCAAGTATTGAACCCAGGTTCCTGTGCAAAACAGCCAAATCATCTATTTTTATGAAAGAAAGGAAGACTGAAACTTAAATGGCTACCATTTATTGAATTCAGTTCTCACCATAGCTGTCAACATCTTAGCACAAAACACCTGAACAAAGCCAATAATGGGGGAATACAGCCCCCAAACATATTCAGTGAGCTCAGTTATCACCATAGTTCTCAACTTTGGCACAAAAAACCTGGACAAAGCCAATAATGGGGGAATACAGTCCCAAAAATAGGGGCAAATATCCACTGAGGACACCAGAGCAAACCCATGGAAGACATGCAGATTCCACACAGAAGGCACCCCAGCCAAGAATCAAACCAGACAACCCATAACTGTCAGGCAACACTGCTACCACTGCACCACTGTCAGTTTTAAGTAACAAAAATACAGAAACCACAGCTTTTATGAGGAACAGAACAAATATGAGGCAAAAATCTGCAAATGTTTTAGAAATGGTGGTGGGTAGGGAATTCAGGCTCTTGTCACTTGGGCCCAAGGTACAGGGTTCAAGCCTTATTTTCTACCCACCACCATGAAGCAACTGGGGCATTTTATACACACACACACACTGCAGTGATCTGATCCTGTACTCAGCAGCCTGATCAGTCTTCCATACTAGCCCACACATGAGCCTCCTGCTATCCAGTGATCTTCCGGTTTGTGCAATCATCACCGCACAGATCTCTAGGGTGAAGTTAACTCCCTTCCCTATCCGTACTGCCTAAATAAGCAGTCTGGAGCTCAGGAATGCCTGAGCATGCGTGCTTGGAGTTCTGGTCTGCTTAACACAGCAGCCAGGAACTAAGCACGCATGTGCGGAGTCCGAGAATTTTTTTATTTTTATATGTTCTACAGTGGGGGGACTGGGAACTTTATTTTATGCATTCTACAGGTGGGGGACCCATTTTACAGGTGGGAGGGCTACAGTCCTGCAATCCTATAGCACAAGCCACCCCTAATTAAACAGAATTTTCTCAAAGAGCTCCCACTAAAGGAGATATAAAGTAAAAATGCATTTCAGAAAGCAGGAAACATAAGAAAGTGGGCTAAGTAGTAGGGCCAGCACAAAAAGCTGCAATATTTTAGGCATGTGACACAATGCAAACTGTACAGGGCAGGGAGAAATATCAGATACAAAATGTCAGAGGTGTAATGTCCCAATGGCAGATTGAAGTTATATGCTCTGGAGTTGTGGAGGCAAATGCTGGATAGTAGCAGAAAATGATGCAAAAAATATGGTTTACTGACTGTCTTCACACTGTAATTTTGTATGCTAAAGTATTGAGGATAGATCCATAGGATATCCCACAGGCAGTCACAAATAAGCTCTTTCTTCCTAGTATTGCTAAGGTTGTATTAGCAAAAGAATGGACGACCAAAAGCTATATTCCATATGGCCCTCTAATAACAGAATACCTAAGAACTGATTATGAAAATATTAATATCGATGAAAAGTGAAGGGATAAGTTGGGGGCATTATTCAGAATGTAAAAAGGAATATCATTATTTTGAATTTTCCATCTAGATCAGACTAACATACCATAAATAAAATAGCAAAGAGACAGATATATATGTACATTATTTCAGCTGCCTCATCATTTCTGTATCACAAGAAAAAATTATCATGCTAATGCCATTTCAGAGGTTGCTGAGTCTGTAGAAATGCATACATGTGTGCGTGCACACACACAGACCTGTATGTTTTTGTATGTCTATTTGCATGATTTTAGTGTCTGAAGTAAATGCACAATTCTTTGATATTATTCTTATATTACTGGTTGTCTTAAGGCTGACGTGA